>NW_011359132.1:157591-178763 GCF_000735185.1 Notothenia coriiceps
TTAAAGGGGACCTATCATGCAAAATGCACTTTTGTACGTCTTTTATCCCCGGTGTTCCAGGGACAACACCAAGTGTCAGAAAATACAACCCTCTCTCTTTTCCTCCATACCCAAATCTCTAAAAACGGGGCTGCAACGGATTTGATACATGTGGATTCTGATTTGCACCTCTATGATGTCACAGAGGTGCACTCCGCCTGTATGGTCAACTGTCCACCTATCAGGGGATTGAGAGGTTGCCGTGGCATGGCAACAGCATAGCAACAGCATGGCAACAGCATAGTAACATGACGCTTGTGCCTCGCCCCCTCCTTTGCAGGGGGGGAGGGGGGGGGGTCAGCTCCAGCTCATGCAAAGACAGAGCTGGAGTGAGGCAAAATGAGGCATGGCTAAAATGCATGATCTGTTTGGTATTTTGAAAAATAAAACTTATAAATATACCTTATATAGGTATGGCCCTACAATATATTATTCAAATATAGCATGATAGGTCCCCTTTAAGGATAAATTGCCAAACCCATATTGCTATTTTTCCTTTAGGTTGACGGTAATGTGCTGGTCTTTGATACATGCTCAATGACTGATGTCCTCAGCAACCAAGTTTGGAAATAAAGGGAAATATTTAACAATTATCATAACCCAGGGGAGTTTCAGACCATCACATGTCATTTTTAAAATAAATATCACATTGTTGCTCCTATGAAGCTGATCTAAACCAGGACTCAAATGAGACACAAGCTACAGATTAGCATAGCTAACTAAATGTCGATAAGGTGGATAGGGAGGCTGGGTGAGAGCCTTAGGGCTGCACAACTGATCCCAAATATATTGAAATGATAAAATGATGAAATAAATGAAAGTGTTGTAAAATCTCAAAAAGAATGTAACATATAGTTTATCATTTTGTATCTGGAGTTGTGCAGCCCTGGACAGTGGAGCATGGTGAGGAAGGGGATGGGTTTCACTATAAGACCAGTGTGCAGACTTTACCTGAAGAGTCAGCACTATGTTCTCTGGCTGAGGGAGGCCAGAGCAGAGCAGATCAGATGAAGAGGGCATGCAGAAGACAAAGGCAACGCAGCGTCAAAGAAAGAGCAAAGCCACCAAACAAAAACATGTGGATGAAAGAGAACAACAAAGACAAATCAAATGATTGAAAACTGGCATGCGTATTCACATAGTAGTTGCTTATCGTAACAGCAAATCCTCCCGTTATTGAGAGGAAGGTAGCCTTTTGATCTCAGGGACTATCAAAGTTGTTCCCTAATGATGTCACTCTAAATTCACAGGTTGGACCAGAAGCAATTACCATTTTTTTCAGATGTGGCAGTGAAAAAAATGGCCTTGCCTTGGCTTCTAAAGGCCTGAGACTACAGAGTATCTCAGAGGTACATTTCTTCTGTAGACTTATCGTGAATTGCAGCTTCCAATCAGAAACACATAATGCAATGAGGCAAAGGGAAAGCAAAAGAAAAACAACTTAAAGTTTAACACACACAAGGTTACCTTTTGGTATTCCGTCTGAATGGCGCCAAACTTTTCCTTTGCCAGCTTGACAAGAAGATCTGCAACAACAAAGAGAAAACACATGAAGAGACCTTTGGTTGTTTTTCTATATCCAACCATTACTGCAGTATATACATCTCTATACTAACAGTGTATAAGAAACATTAGGGTCACTAAAATCAATCAGTCTTGTGGACAAGTATCTTGAAAATGAACAACGCTGCTTTGGTCAATAGTCCAAAGTTTGTGTGTTTATTTTACAACTCAATTTCTGTTTTTTTAATTTATTTATTTTTATTCAGGGTGTGTTTTGAGGCTTTTCCCAGCCAGAAACAGGAACAAATACTAGATACTTTGTTTTTTGTTTTCATCTATGACAAGAAGGTTTCAGGAAGCAGCCAAACACTGCGGGTCCGTTCATCTATCCTTCTTCCCTCTTTGATTTAGGTAAGACAAGTCTGACAGGATGACAAGCTTTTGTATTTATTCCTCTCCTGACATCACGCTACGATCCTGTTGATATTCTGCTTTCCGGGTCTTAGAATAAATCACAAGGAATGGAAAGGAATCAGGATACTGGGATGCTGGATGTTGAAGTCCTTGTATTTGGCCGGTTTTGACTTTTGAAATGCTAAAAGTTCAAATTGTATCTTTACAAAAAATTACCCAATAAAAATAGGTTGAAATTCAGATGCCTTTTTAAAAAAAAAAGAACTAATCTTAGGTTTGCTTTTTGTGAGACATGGTTCTTGGGTGATGAAGCCCATAATGTGGGGTCTTAGATAAACCATCTGACCATTTACTTTCCTATGCAATCCAGAACTAACATGACGCCATTCAATAAAGGGAATACTTGACTACATGATTATAAAAGGGACATTTTGTCCTTAAAATGTCAAGTTATTTTCTTAATGAATAAACATCATTTATTATATATAAAGTATAAGTACGACCAACACATCCTCATTAGCTTGGCTGGCTATACACTGGTAGTAGGGGACACACTATGATATAGGATAGTATCTGAAGAAACAACGCTTCTATTGTTTGAAATTATTTTTCAGTAACATCTCAAATACATTCAATCCACTTAAAAAATGGAAATCATGAAGCAACAACCCAAATAAACCCATCTCCTATAAAAAGCTGTAGGTCTCAGTTCTCCTTCATCCACACCTGAAGCAGCGCTGTGACTCATGTTTTAATGATGACAGAGAAAGCAAGTCTCCTCAGAGGCAAACGGCTTCCAAAAATAAGATGCAAAAAAACACAAAGGCAGTTTTTCCCCTCTTTCTGCAGTGCAGCCTTTTTTCTACGAGGGAACAACACATCCTTCAGGGAAACTGTTGACAATAATTGTTTTAATTCATCCCAAAACAGCCCGATGATCCCTGCGTGTTACTCAAAGAAATGAGATTTGGCGCTCCAGGCTGATTCTTCACCTACTTGTCTTCGCTGTTTAGGAAAAGACAAGCTTATCTTTTTAAGCAGTCATGTCTAATTGCCTTTATTTTAACATTTACTAATGCAGGATTATTTGTCCGAGAGGTTGTTTTATGTTGTTCTCATACTTGACCTGCTACAAACTCACACACACATACTTATGCTGGTGTTACAGAAAAGAGCAGGTGCAGCAGGTGCCTTGCTCAAGGGCAGTTTGAAGTGTTGTTATAGTGAGCGATCAGCTGAAGGTAGCGATACACATTTCTTGCCAGGATTTTCCCACCAGGTTTGAGAAAAACAGGTTTCTAGTTCCTCCTCCCTGGATAGCTGTCGTCAGCCACTATTGTGCGTTTTGGAGCTGTAAAATGATCCAGGCTTTTTAGAGAAAGATGAGCCCGGCCCAGCTATCATATTTTATTGTTGTTTTGCCCCCTCTCTCTCTCTCTGTGTTTCAAAGAAGCCCCTGACCTTGTTGTGAAGGTGTTTTTAAAATTCCCTTTGTTCCCAACAGCATAAAAAGTGTAATGTAGTAAACACGGTTTCTACAACGGTACAGTAAGCCTTCAGGCCTAAACAATGCAGAAATATGTCAACATTTGAGATACACTGCGGAAAAAAATGTTGCTGACCTCACAGAAAGGCAGAGGGTTCTGTTGGGAAAGATATCAACTTCAAAATATTAGGATTCAAGCACAGACAGAAAAAGCAAATCATAGTTCAACCCTTATTTTTGGGAGTATATCCTAGCATTTAGAAACATTTTAAATTCTTTTGGTGCACTTTTAAAAAGAATCATGAATCTGAACCCTGCTTCCTTTAGCAATACAATCTCAAATAAAATGGCCAAAAATGATTACGTTTGTTATCAAAGAAGAGCAGCAATCATCGAATAAACTGGAACTGTACTTGTCAAATCCTTTCTGCTTGAAAAATGACTTAATTATTGAAATAGTGAGTTTTGCATTTGTTGCAGATTCATTTTCAACAGACGGGCTTCTTGCCTGCTCTGATTTAAATCTAACTTTATAAGATTACCGAAAATTATTACGTTTTCTATCATAGAACACAAAGAAGAGCAGCAATCATCATATTGAATAAACTGGAACTGTACTTGTTAAATCCCTTCTGCTTGAAAAATGACTTAAAGGTGACCTATCATGCATAATGCACTTTTCTACGTCTTTTATACATGAATATGTGTCCCCGGTGTTCCAGGGAACTCACTAAGTGTCAGAAAACACAACCCTCTATTTTCCTCCATACCCAAATCTCTTAAAAAGGGGCTAAAACGGATCTGATTCAGACTGATCCAGATTTGAACACTTCTATGACGTCACAGAAGTGGCGCTACGGCTATTGGGCCAACTCCACCAATCAGGAGGAGACAGCCACGGACATTGCCGTTGGAAAGCGCTGGAGACGCTGTAGTACATATGCCAGGCCTGTAGATGGTGCTGTTCTCACAGAATCAGCCCATGCAAAGACAGTGTTAAATTGAGCAAAATGAGGAATGGCTAAAATGCATGATCTGTTTGGTATTTTGAAAAATAAAAAGTATAAATATGCCTTATATAGGTATGGTCCTACACTATATTATTCAAATATAGCATGATAGGTCCACTTTAATTATTGAAATAGTGAGTTTTGCATTTGTTGCAGACTCACTTTCAACCGACGGGCTTCTTGTCTGCTCTGATTTAAATCTAACTTTATAAGATGACACTTGAATGTAAAGTAATTTCCATCTGGATTGTAATAACTCAATGTTTTGTAACTGTAAAAGTGATGTTGCATCTCAGAAGCTGTTGTGGTGTTCATGTACCTCAGTGAGAAGTCACGAGGAGCATGGATGGGAATACAAAGCGTGGACTCTGGGGTTTGCAGGTTTTCTAGCTTCAATATTTCATCAAGACCTAACCTTTCTCTCAAACCAAATAAGGGCTAGCCAACGCCTAATCATCCGTACGTTTTCTAGGAAACTTGTTCATCAATGCAAATGAGTTCACACCGTATTGATATGAGACACTGCTGCAACTCGGAGTGAGAGAGGAAAGAGAAAACACGAGTGTGTGTGTGTGAGGACAGAGAATGAATGAATAAAGAGAAACCGACATAAAATAAATCCACAGGTTTTACTCAGCTGACGGCGGTTTGTTGTGCCTCGTGAGAAATGTTTGTATGACAAAACTCCTATCTCTGAAAAATGCATGAATGAATTTGTCACTGCTGGAAGCACGGAGGAACAAAAGAAGCAGTGAAGGATGGAGGGATATAGGAGCGAGGGAGGAGAAAGAAGTGACAGGGGGAATTAGAGAGGAGAGAAAGACAAGAGGTGAAGGAGAGAAAAGCAGCGAGGAGAGAAGGCTGGATTCAGTCCAACCTCTGTTTCTTGTGAGCGGCGTCTAATCCCTCTCCATGAACGTAAAGCTCACCCCTCTCCTACCACCCTCTCTGCTGCCACTCATCTTTTCAAAAGCACATTGAATGTCAGGATGCGTTCCACCCCTCTCCATGGGATCTCTCTCAGCAAAATGCATGCTAGTGTTGCATGTAGATGTTGGAATACATTCATGCATGCATAGCAGAGGCCAACAGCCGTAGCGTCTCAGCTCTAAAGCGAGTTAACGAAGCTTCGCAGGGAGCTCAAGATAAAGCCCAACCTGGCGAGATGAATTTTTCATTAGTTTCAGTAGAAAGGAGTTTCTCGCCCAGAGGAATCCTGCCGCTCTCTGTCTTAGTTTGGCTTCTCGGTTTGAGAATAGCAGAGAAAGGAGACGCTTTAAAGTCCATGAACAGAGAGGACCTAACTTTATCTGAACAAAGTTACTTAATTAAATGCAGTTTCTTTATTGGTTGAAACTCCCGTTGAATGTTTGGCCTTAAAGTTGGTTTGGTGTTTTTTTTCCTGCTACGTAATGTTTCTAACAGAACATGAAGTAAACCAGCATGTTTGGGTTCAAATAGATTTCTAGAATGCCCTTCAGACTTGCATTGCTTTGTCTAGTAGGACGTTGTACCGTGGGTGTGCTTCTTGCTGCAGATATGAAAAGATAAACAACTCAACCCTTTTTCTTCTCTTTTTTACCCAGAAAAAAACATTACAGAATTCCGAAATGCAATATTTAACTTCACACATGATTAAGGGACATTATGTCAACCTAAGATTCAAGTTCATTTCTTCAAGTTGATATATTTTTCTTTTAAACACGAATAATTCAGCCAGCATGTTCAATTTTGTGTGATCTTGTGTGATTCTGACAGCAAGGAGTCAAAACAACTCCACGTAACCTTGTCTTAGCATTAGCACGGCTGTGTCTGCACTCTTACCATCTGTTGTTCCCCCTGACTTTTAAAAACACATCGAAAATACCAAACATGATCAGCCCTGACTGCACTTTGCTTCTAATTGATTTTTTTCATGCATGGCTTTCCTGATGTCTGCCAGATAACAAATCCTTTTCTTTGTGCTCATAAAATATGCATTTCTTTCCCTGTAGATGTTTTTAAAATGCAAACACACCTCACATAGAAGAGGACTGACACCCGCAAGCCATGCCAAACAGCATCCACTTGAGTTTGACAGTAAACATCAATTTCAAAGCTAAGACTTGTGCTTTAAAAATGTGTACACATGTGTATACAGTGTATCACAGCTACTGTTAAAACTGCTGTCGGGTGCCATGTACTGTATTTGCAGACAATGCAACATCCATAGTTACTGCACACGGTACCATAAGACCTTGTTATTAATTGTCTTAATCAAAGAGACAGAGCAAACAAAGTGCAGTGTGTGTGACTGGTAATCCTCCCAGCAGCCCCTCTGGTGTCCATGGAGATGAAGGCGATTAGCGCCGTGGATTAAATGATTTGACAGTATGTTCAAGCTCCCCCTTAAGCAAGTGAGTTAGATAAACACACAAGTCTGTCGATGCATCGATGTTGAGGAATCAGAACAAGCAGAATGGCATTCAGCTACACTAACAACTAACTGTGTCTTCAGAAGAAACTGAAAATAGCAGCTATGCATGATTTTGGTTGCATTTTTGGTAACACCTGAGATTAATTTGAACATAATAATACAGCAGTATGGACACTTCATAGTGTAGCTTTGTTTATTTAAATCACCCAACAACCAACAAAAACAGAGGAAAAAACAAATGTTAAAACTGACTTTTGTGTGATTTTACGATATGAACAAACTACCATTTAGAAGGCTTTCTTCTAAATTAAGACGATGTTTCTTGTATTATTATTATTATTATTATTATGACATGCCGTGTTTTCCATGTTTCAGCTGGCCATGAGTCACATCAGATTACTTATCCTTTGATTTTCCGCTGTGGATAGAGCCTCAGATGTTTTTGCGATTCTCATAATGAAACTGCTCTGAAATCATCTTCACAGCAACACTAGCTGAAGCGTTCATTACATTTCATTTGTGAGACGCTTTTATTCAAAGCAACTTACATACATTCAGTACAATTTTGGGGTGAAGTGTCTTGCCCAGGGACACAACGACATGCTGACTGCAGTGGGACTCAAACTTGCTATCCCCCGACTCGAAGTACAGCACACTATCCACTGAGCCACAGCCCCCCCATTTGGTTCATAGAGAACCAAACAATGAAATGTAAATTGTCCAGCGTAGTGTATGGCGTATTTTACCGGCTGCCATTTCAAATAAATCAAGGCATCCTATCCTATCGCACAATGAACTATTCCCCCTGACCAATTGGATATCTGCAGTGTTTAGACTCCATCTTTTAGTATCTGTCCTTCTGCTTGAACTTCAACTGAGTTTGTAGCAATACAAGTACCAGGTAGTATCCGGAACATGTGCTAATGGCATGAAAAGAGCGTGTTGAGTTGAGTACACTTGCAGTGAACATTCGGCAATAGTGTTTCAGCTGTAGTTCTGGGATGTTTGTTTAAGAAACATTTCCTAATTGAATGGATGTCTTCTACGATTCAGCAATGGGGACTTTTTCTCATGACGGTAGTTTTTACTGAGTGGGCTGGGAACAGGGATCTCTGGCTGTTGCTACGAGGCGCTCGGTGTTAGGACATCCTGTGCTTGTTATTGAAGCAGAGCTGTTGAGATGACTGACCTTTTGTAAAGGCTGCACTGAGGCTCCAACAGCATAAACTATTCAGGAATATCATGTAACATACCGTCTATGAAAAGCCAATAACCTTCTCCCTGTGGGAGATAAAAGCCTTTCCAAATAACTGTCACACAAAACAGGTCGAACTGACAATGAAGCTTCCTGGTGGGGGGCGAGACAAGTGATGAGTTTTAAAGGGCGCACAAAGCACATTCCCACTGGAGCGCTGAATAGAAAATACATCTGTACTGAAGATACGTTTGTACCTTTCCTTTCTATACCAGTCACTATAGGCCTACAGTATGGACAAACACATACTGTCTTCCACTTCTTGTCGTCTATACTGCGACTTTGTGGGGCTTATACCAATACTGACTGTAGGGTTTGAAACATTTGAATTTAAGCTTTTTTTTAGTGCAGCTTCACTCACTTGATTTCAATTCAGGACAAACAAAAACCCTGCATATGTTTTGAAAAAGTAAATACTGTAAGGGAAACTCAATGTTTCAATGTTTCTTTGTTATTCTGTGCGTGACGCTCGTCAGATGGTGTCTTCATCTTGATCAATCATAGATGCAGCTTTATTTAAAGATGGCACAACATAAAACCTGAATCTGAACTTGTAGTCTGTTATACTTTGGTAGGAGACTTCAAAACATTAATTTCAGTTGA
Source organism: Notothenia coriiceps (assembly GCF_000735185.1). NCBI lineage: Eukaryota > Metazoa > Chordata > Actinopteri > Perciformes > Nototheniidae > Notothenia > Notothenia coriiceps. Next base: position 166,318 of record NW_011359132.1, read on the forward strand.
TAAAATAATCAATTTGCGAGCTGTGCGGCTCCTCTCTCTGTTTATGATATCAAAACTGATAAATATTGATATCAAGCAGTCTATACCATAAATACAGTTTATTACAATTTAAAATAGTATTAACAAACACTAAGGAGGATCCTCCTTGAAAATGGATCAATCAGAACCAGATTAATAATCATTTATTCATCAAGTTCTAGTTTATACTTTTTAATGCAATTGTTCGCTTTCAGAAATTGGTATAGTTAAAACATCCACCAGGTGTACAGAAAAACCTGAGTGTTATTGGAGCACCTGTTGACAGAAGAGAGAGAGAGAAAGTGAAAGCCATGCTGCTGCGATTGGCAGAAGAACATTACTTCCTTCTAGACCAGGGGGGTCCAAACTTTTTTCACTGAGGACCACATACAGAAAAATATACGAAGGGCTGGGCCGCTCACTAGAGGTATACTGCCTTATCAGTTGAGTTATAAGTTAAATCAAATCAAATGTAGGTAAACTATGCCTGATACTTGAAAATGCTTTAAGTCACACTGTCCCGAAATTGACACCAGATGGACACACGAATATGGAATTGTGAATTCCGCACGAAGATGGCCCCGAACTTGGTCAACAGCCAAGCAACAGCCGAAGCAAGTACGATGCCTACAGAAGGCCACGCGATGGCACCCGCACCACACACTCGGTCATGTTGTTTCCATAGCAACAACAACTTCCTGTCAACAGCGTAAACTCGCCTTCAAAATAAAAGCATCTAAATAAAAGCATCTAAATAAAACAGGAAGTTAACCTAAATTACATTTAAGACATACAACTGCAACGGAAGTAACAAAAACAATGTATGCTGGTGTCAGAATTTAAGCTTATTTTACATCCTCAGTTATTTTAGGATGTGCAGCAACAGAACATGAGTTTAAACAGCTGATGGAAGAGAAGAAAGTGTAAAAGAGGAAGAGACATGAGGCAAGACTGCTGAAGAGGAAAAAATTAATCTGGTTTAGGCTGAGACAGATGGTCACAGAAAAGCAGAAGAGAGAAAGTAATCACACTTAATGTCTTAATGCGTCTGTTTTGTTGTGTGTGTGCGCTTGTGTGAATTTCAACAGTTATATACAATGACTAAGTATAAAGTGCTGCCTACTGCCTGGATTATTTGGTATAGTTTATGAAGCTACAAGATAAAAGTTGTTTGTTGTACCGCCACCAAAACCTTTGCCTTAAGTCAGAGCGAGCGGACGGGGGTCAGATCTGTGCAGAACATTGGAATAAACATGGATGCATCACACTATGGTAATTACAACCAAAACACAGGATTCACTCGCTGTGGATTCAAGATATTCAACATCCTATCAAAAGACTACTGTTTAAATATACAGAAGTGAACAAAATACACAGAGCTACTAATGTACAAAGACATCATCTGAGCATGTACTATTACCTACTCAGAGAAAGTCTCTTGAATAGAGAGTATTTCAATATCACCCAGGATGCATCTGTGTACACACTGCTCAAACATTGTGGCCATATGCAAACCAGGACTCAGTCTTAAAGGTCACCTATTATGCAAAATCCACTTTTTCATGTCTCTTCTACATCAACATGTGTCCCCTCTGTGGAAAGAGACTCTAGAGGTTTCTCAATACTCTAATTTCCCCTCCTCGACTCCTTTCCTCGACTCCTATCCTCGATACTTAGTCCCGCCCACAGGAGATGCGAGCGGCGGAGGATAGATAGATAGATGGTAGAGGATGGGAAGCAGCAGGCGGTTAGAGAAATGAGAACTCCTCTCTGAGTGGTCATTTTAAAGAGACGTCCATTAATGATGACAGGAGGCACAGCAGCCCTCTGTCTGATGGACAGATGTGTTCATGACCACTTATATATTTACTTTGAATTCATTGAGAGTGCGGTATAATGAGACAATAACAGGCTACAGATGCGGACATATACACACACATATATTTATAGAAATATATACAATTTCAGAATCAAACAAGTATGAGAGCACTTTCATAATAACGTAACACAATCAGAGACTGGTTATACCCCCCCCCCCTCTCTCCCCCTCTCTGGTCGCTGAAATGGGGAATTGAAATTACGGGCCAAAAGTTGTATTTACAAGTATTAAAAGTAAGCAGAGACTGAGACCCGTATGTCCGCCGCATCTACGCACTACAACACACACACCTACACACTGTACCACTACACATACAGCTCCTAAAGCATAATCAGGCTANTTGTCCTGATCCATTTCTATAAAAACCTTTCTGAAAATGAGCTGATCAGATTTTGGCCACTTCATGATGTCATAACGAGTTTTTTTTGGCTTGTGTAACCATTAGCCAATCAGCAACCAAGGTAACCCCCCCCCACCTTATCACCTGAATCTCCTCCTAGAGCACCATTGTGGCGTGGGGAGGGACTCCTTATTTTCATCTAAAGTAACAGACAGAGAATCAGCACTTTGGAAACAGGGCTGAAACAGAGGGGATTATGGGTAATGCTGCAATGATCTGTTTGGTGTTTGGATCCAAACACTTCAGAGACATGTTTGTATATATCTGAGAGCTATAATATATTGATGAAAAACAGTATAATAGGGGACCATTAATGCTTCTTTGGGGCATTAACATCTCTCCTCTTATAATGAGATCACAAAAGACATATTTTAACACAAATCTGAAAGGAGCCTAAGATACAAGTATTAAGAAAAAAAGGTGGATCCATATATAGATATTTGAAAATATATCATTATGTGATAGTTTAGGGAAAAGATGAGGATTAAATTGATGTAATGGAAACCGACATGCTGTGCTTTGCAGTATTTACTGACAGCAGTGCGGCTGGAACTGCTCTTAAAAAAGAAATAATCGTGGACGAAATTCCAATCAACTTGCTCCAAAAGCCAGCAGCCAAATCAACAAAACTGTAATATTCCCCTCACTAAGCCCTGGGAGTTGTACATGACAACACCCGTTGCTAACAGGCTTATTATAAAAATAAATAAGTAAGTAAGCCTGGCCATGAGATACACTTCCACACCGGAAAACTTCATTCAGCTGCTCTGCTTGTAAGGAGTAGAGGCAACAAAGCAGAGAGAGGGTTGGGGATTTTTTCTGAACAGAAAGACGGTGTTGCCAACTACGTGGATTCTCCCTCACAAAGTTATCCGAGGACACACACAAATAAAAACCAGGGAGAGCTTTATGTTAAGAATTACATTCAGCAGGAGTAGTAGCACTAAAGCAGACAGGAAACTCTGCTCGGCCTCTGCTTTGCTTTTAGACCAAGCCTTTGCTGCTGCTGTACATTTTGTATTCTCATGTGTAAAGACCCATGAAATTACAATATGAACACATTTTATTTAAGCTGACATATTCAATATTTTGAACAACATTGGACTCAATGACTACATGTATGTGAAAGGGATCAAATATATTGAACAGTTCACGTTTGCTTTACGGTACATTTTAGCGTATTTTTGTTTTGGTTCGACAGCCTTCAAATGTACTGTTTTGGTTCAGTCGCTCTGCTCTTTCCAGCTGTGTTGACAGATTTGGCAGGAAAACAAAGCATTGATAGCAGTCAGCAGTACGTTAGCGACTATGAGGTGAACATAGGGGAACATTTAGCAGCGGAGAAGCCATAGCAATCATAATGTTGAAGGAGAGTGAATGTTGTAAACACTGTAAAGCTGTAAACTGTTGTGTTCACAGCTTTACAGATACTAACACTACAGTGAGTGTGCCTACAGCAAAGCATACTATTTCAGAAATATTCAACACATGGGCAGGGAGTTCATGGTTTTTGAAAAACACAAGCAGCAACACAGGTTTGTTTGGAGTAAACAAAGGAACCAATTAGAAAAGAGAGCAAAATAAAACAAGCAAAGGAACTCCAACTTCTTAATTAGAGAAAATGCAAAGTACCACCTTCACTGTGTGGCAGTTAACCAACATCATTACAGCAATTAGAGCTCAGAAACATAAACTAAAGTGTGTATAAACAGAATATTTCAGCTTTAATAACAGCATATGTCTTTTCAATATGTTTAGCTGTGGAGTGTTTTAGTACCAGGACGCCTTTAACACCGTCTGTAGGTGCCATCAGTCCTCAGGCTGTGATCAGACTTTTATCAAGCTGCCGATGGGAATCTCTTGTAACAGAAGGATCAGAAAAGCATTTTCTCCATCCTTGTTGCTATGCAACAAAGAAAGTTTCAGTGTTTTTAGATAATGGCTTTGGCTTTTTGTGTGTGTGTTTTACTAGAAAAGCCTTTACTAGAGAGTGAGACAAGTAAAGGCGAATAAAGAGAAATAAGCAATACATGTCTATAAACGTAATTATTTAACATTTTAAAGTGGACCTATCATGCTATATTTGAATAATATAGTGTAGGACCATACCTATATAAGGCATATTTATACTTTTTATTTTTCAAAATACCAAACAGATCATTCATTTTAGCCATTCCTCATTTCGCTCAATTTAACACCGTCTTTGCATGGGCTGATTCTGTGAGAACAGCACCATCTACAGGCCTGGCATATGTACTACAGCGTCTCCAGCGCTTTCCAACGGCAATGTCCGTGGCTGTCTCCTCCTGATTGGTGGAGTTGGCCCAATAGCCGTAGCGCAACTTCTGTGACATCATAGAAGTGTTCAAATCTGGAACAGTCTGTATCAGATCAGGGAGCCCCTTTTTAAGAGATTTGGGTATGGAGGAAAATAGAGAGGGTTGTGTTTTCTGACACTTGGTGAGTTCCCTGGAACACAGACGTACAAAAGTACATTTTGCATGATAGATCACCTTTAATCTACCAGGAATACAAACTGAGCTACAACGCAGTTTTCTTCTATTTAAGGACATGTGTGATTTGCTGCATCAGCTTCAACCCATACCGTCTGTGATATGATGAAGCTGAGCGCAACACTTTCTTAAATTCAATATTTTCTTTCAACAGTGATACGATGAAACTATACAAAGACCTCTACTTAAGACAAGTCCTACCAAAAACACAAAATCAAACCAGAACAAACTAAAAACACAATTTCAAAATGTGTAGTGGTGTGATGAACGCTTCTATTGACATATTAGGTTTTGAAAAAGTAGAAAAAAAGAGACCTTTCTAATTCAGTTCTTTATCGGTATTGTTATCACTAAAGCACAATAATTGGTACTAGTACTTACAAAATACCCAACCCTACTTAAAGCTATTTGCAAATGATTTTATCCACTGACTTCCATGTATTTGTGTAATAAAACACACAGAAAAGAACTCAGTTAAATATATGATTGTATGAAACTGAGTTGAAGAAGCAGCAGGATTAGGGAGGATGGAGCTGGGTAATAAACCATCGCTGGAATGCAGTTAATGGGTTTGGGAAAAGTTCAGGGAGTGGGAGAAGATGATACCGGTGTGCGTTAAGAGTTCGATAACTCAAAAACAATTTTGAAATGAATGATAAAAAGATGTGAGGTCATGTATATAACTGTACATAATTAACTATATAAAGCATTTTAGATTGTATTTCAGTTGCTCTGCAGACAAACAGTGTATAGTTCGATCTACATTAAACCTTTTCTAGAGTATTTCTGAGTTAAACCCATTTTATTGCCGCTGTTTGGGATTAAATCTAAAAACATCTGACCCAAAATGTATTATACAACGTCGGGATATCTTTACTGCTGCTATACTATTTCAGTCGACTGCAGTAAGAGTCAATGGGGTCTTAGACACCTTTTGATTAACAGGTAGTTTCTCTAGAAGTGTCAGTTCCAGTGCGCCACATAAGTTAAGTTAAAATACTTGCCGTCTTACTTTGCCAAACATTCTTGTTAAATAACTGGCGAGCAGCGTGATTCACTGTGAGATTCAAAATACCACATCCTACACGCACTTCCTCCCACTTAACAATGGAGGTCTTGACACCTGATATTAATCTGAGAGGTAGTGAAATGATTAACAGGATATGAAAAAAAATGTCCTCCCACACTCGGCTCTGTGCTCCTTTTTGAAAGTTTCTAACCGTTGCTTTTTCATCGTAAGATTAGTCATTATTTGTACTTCTTCGGCCTCTAAAAAGTAGTGTTTTAACGACCAGAGAAGGACAATCACTCTTCCTTCCTTTTACAATTTAACACATGACACATGTGGACGTTGATTCATTTCAGAGGTCAAAACTGTTTCAGAGATCCAGGTGAAGATAATTAAACATTTTTAGATGTAGAGAAAACATTAAACTAAAGGAAACCAAGGGCTGGTGATCCATGAGATGAAAACAACCAAAGATATTCCATTATTACTGTAACACTATGCTGCTAATGCATACCTGCCAGCCCTACCGATTTGGGCGGTAGTCTACCGCCTTTGACATGTTTCTATCGCCTACCGATTTAGCTGGCTTTCCCAAATGTCTTTCTTCCCAAATAAAAAAAAATAAAAATGACACTCCATAGAAACTGGACTCGACTTTTAGCGGAAACCGATTGCAGCGTGTCTGTGATCCCATCATACAAACAGTCCTCTGTTTTTCTGAAAGAGAAACAACGTGCAGAGGAAGGGCAGTGTTACCCCCGGGACTGTGGTCAAGCCAGCCTCCACTTCGGAAAACACAGTCAAGCCAGCCTGCCGCAGTCCCCCGGGACTGATAATAATCAGTCATCACTCCCAAATGAGTTTAGGGCAGGGGTGTCAAGCTCAAGGCCCGGGGGCCAAATCCGGCCGGTGACTTCGTTTTATGTGGCCCACAACAGCTCTGAAAGAATATAATATGTTTATTATACGGTTACAGACCCTGTTTCAAGTCCCTCACGCCTCTTGTCTGACTATCGGCCACAGCGCAATTCTCAGCGTATTGATTTTTGTTAAACTTTACTGACTAATTTTTCTACACTCCAGGACATAATTGACATGTATTAATGGATATATTTCGTAAATCTAACGATAAAGTCGACGAGACGTCTGTTTGTCACATATCAACTAAGCTAGATGTAATTTGGAAAAATTATAAAGACTCAAATTTGGAAAATAACTTGCGACAAACCCTAATTTTAGATTTTGGACTGGTTTACATAATATGGTGTGCAGCCCTTATAATGAGCACGATATGATAAAGTCAACTGACGTCAATCTAATTTACCCCAAATCTGGGAAAACGTAATTGTGCATCAAAGGATCTTCACAGTCAAGGTGCACGCGTATCGCAATGTCAATTTTGAGACGAACGAGAATGAAACGGTTGTAAGAACAATTTATGACGCTCGCACTAAGACACTCTGAACTTAAAGTGTAGATGTGCGTGAAGAGAATGGTACCTCAGAACTGTGGACTATAATTAGACTCTCCATACGGACTAATGTCCTATAGCTTTTTTGCAGGAAGGGGTGTGAGCCGAAGACACGAGGAAAAACTTTCAAGATTGGCCCCGAAAGTTAGCATTCTATCAGGAATAACATAAGAAGCCGAGATTTTCATCACAAAATTGCTGGTCTCTTCCTGTTAGTGAGAAGAAGGAAAATGTTAAATTGTGTACTGTGTACGACCTAACTAAGGTAAAGCTCCAGTTTTGACAAAGTCTCTAGGTCCACTTCTATTTAATGTTTAAAAATCTACATCTCTTTTGTAATTACTTCCTGTCCCGACCACTTAGGTACCGCGGCTGCATAAGAATAACTACATTGTGATACGACGAATTACTATGGACGGCGGGAGCTAAACCCGCCATCAGATGGGCGAAAACCTGTAAAGATAGCGGGATGGCGGAAAGCGACAAGGGTTTACAGAAAGGAAGGGTTAATATTTTTTATTTTTACTGTGAATCTTGACCTGAGCTGAAAAGTCGCCTTTGGCAACCGTCGCACAGACACTAGGTAGTATGGTTTGTCAGCGAGACACAAGACTTTCTCGTTTCGTTGCACGCTCGTTCCCGTCGCAATGGCCGAGCGCCAGTTCGGCGTAGGTGAAGCCTTGTGCAGGTCGTCGGACGCGCAGGGGCCCTGACAGATTAGTCAGTAGAGAGGTTACTCAAATCCCGCGTCCCACAGTTTCGAGTTCCGGGCCCCGGTTAGGCCGGGACACTGAAGTAAAATACACCGGGGGTGTTTCGAGACTTCTTTATATTATACAGAATAATAGTGCATGTCGCTAAATGTCTTGAGAACGGTATTTGATGTACAGGTGTTACGTAAGAGTTAACTGAAAAAGGAGTCTTAAACTGAAAAAAAAGGTTGTGTTACATTGAGAAAAGAGCTTGTAGCAGTGAAAAAAAGAAACTGAAAGAAAGGAAGTCTTAAACCGGGAAAAGAAAAATTGTGTAAACACTGGAAGAGACTACTCTGATCTTTAATAAACGGGATCTGAAGACGAAGGTCTGGAGCAATGAATACTTTCAAAATGGAACTGTTTATAGGGTTAGTCGTCCGTTATTGTAAGAAAATATATATATGTAAATAATAGAAGAAAACACACAAACACCAGCGAGAAATCAACTCTTCGACATCCCTACGAAGGCCTTTTCTGGTTGTGACCTTACAGATAAGTCAGGCGTTGTACACAAAAGCTCTGTGACTATAATAGGCCCACTTTGGGACGGTCCGGAGTTTTACGGAGCCAAAGACAAGGGGATTTGGTCCCCACAGTTTGAGTTAAAGTAGTGGCCCGGTTGTTAGTCGTTAAATACCAACCGTGAGTTTCCCGCGCCACATTGAAATTCTGATTTTATTGTTTTATGATATTTTATTAAATTATATATATGTTTATTACAAACGGAGACGTAACCTAATAAATAGCCTACTCCCATTATTAGAAGTATAATTATACAAGCTTTCGTCTTTCAGAGCCCGTTCGTATGTAAAGATTCAGAGAAGTCACTCTTACAGTGTTTTTACAAAGATTTTTCGCTTTTCGGTTTAGACTTCTTTCTTTCAGTTTCTTTTTTTCACTGGTAAAAGCTCTTTCTAATGTAAAACTTTTTTTAGTTTAAGACTCTTTTTTCAGTTTAAACTCTACGGTAACACCCTCTACATCAAATACCCGTTAACCGAAGANCAAACTACAGAGACACACATCTGTTTTAAAGAAGTTCATGCAAACATAAAGTTACATTTCAGTCAGACAACTCACGTGTTCTTAATATGTTTATTAGAAGCAGCATATAGTTTGAGTTTGGCGTCTAGGCTCGGGCCTCATCACTCCACAGATTTACAAAGAACATTGAGTGATGATTAGATAACTATCCCCCGAGCCTACAGGTGGAAGCTGGGGTCGAAGCTGGGGTGAAGCTGGGGTAGAGCTGGGGTAGTGGTGGGGCAGGCGAGCAGCAGCAACATGAAACACATCAGCAGGAACATGAACGCAGCAATAGCAAGTGAACACAGCACCAGCAGCAGCAGCAGCATAGCAAGGCAGAGGCAGGAAGACCTGGCAGCTTAAATAGAGCGGCATGTTTAGGAGAATGTGATTGGTTGGTTGTAAGAGGGACGAGGTGCGTCACATGTTAGTGTATCATTGGTGCTCGAGTTGACTGCCTGAACTAGCTCGCAGGCTTCGCCCCATTTCCTTTCTATGTATCCTGTCCTCAGAAATTAATGTGAACTTTTTTTGTTTATTTTCTAGTAATACTCTTGTTTTCTCACAGCCAAAAGAGTCTGTCATTCAATTACATTTTTTACATTTTGCACACTGGACAGTATGACATGTTAGCAAATGATGGAGACATTTTGTCGAGTACACCACAGCACCAAGGACATTATATTTGAGAAGTGAATTCATGCATAACTACTTAATTAATGTATGAATAATTTCCTATCTCACTAGACTAGAGTGTACATGTAGGGTGTAGAAGTTGTACAATTGGAAATTAAATCTTGTGGATTTAAGTTGATTAACATTTCTATTTATTATTTTATTTGGTAACAAAGAACAGATTTTGTCCATTTATTTTTAACTTAGTCTTAACAGTTTTTATTTTTATTTTGTATTCTTTGAATTGACCTCCGTAGGCGTGTGTTGGTCCTGTGTTGCTTTCTATTATATAACCATCTGCTGCCATTTTGACCAACAAGCTGAAGAAAAATGAATATTCTTATCCTAAGATAATAAGAATTCAAACGTGTTAAATGCACTTTATAAATATTAGCTCTCCTCACAGGCGTCGTGTTGCCGATAAGTTCATCAGCTGTAATTAACTGTGACTAATGTTCCCTTTATTGCATGATGGTAATTACTGTCGGCTCTAATGAAGTAATCCGTTATCGGTCCGTTTCACCGGGACAATGCCCTTTGTCCTCCACATTAACACCATTATCATATTAGGATCATTTATTCTTTTATACAGTGCTTTATGAGGGGAAAATGTATTTACATATTTCATACAGACGACAAGTTCTTAACAGAAGCTCAGAGGATTAAAATGAGAGAGAACTAAAAAGAACATTTCCATTTTAATGTCACTGAAACAAATAACTGGTATGAATAGATTTAACAAGAAAAGTATTCAAAAGTAACCACAGCAAAGATGTTTACTCAAAAGGTTTTTTCTTGTAAACAATATTCTGTTTGATCCAAATCCTTCTTTTGTTGTTTTTCAAAACATCTATTTACAAATATCACACAACTCATGCAGTATAATCCATATCTTATGTATCCTGTCCTGTCCTCACTTCTTCCCAAATACATGCATTTCCCCTTAAACCTAACCATTTAAAGACACTTAAAACTCGTCCAGATTCACACTGACACATTTCTCTCAACAGTGACAGTGAGCCAACTTTATAATCCCCGATCGTCAACAAGCGCTGCGCTCCCAGCTGTGTGCGTCACTGTTTAGTGTCCCCGGGTTTCTGCTGTGTTTCGATGTTCTTGCAGAGTTTGGCTTTTGCAGCTCCTTTCGTAAACGCTGCACATGTTTTGTCAAGTTGGTGAAGATGTGTTTTCATTTGTATGTGTTTTNTATCACGTTTGCACCTGTCGGCCACTGTATATTTTGATTAAAAAACAACTTTATCCTCATGAGGGTTTGGTCAAATCATGGTGATATGATACTGTTGGAAAAATATCACTCGTCACCGGCTTGGTCTTCAATATCAGGATACATGTATTTATTATCCTTGCAAGAATGGAAGTAGTCATCACATACAGAGCATTTGGTACAACTAGGGTTGCAAAGGGGCGGAAAGTTTCCATGGGAAGTTAAGCTGGGGAATTTTGGAAATATTCGATGCAAAATTAAACAAAAAAACATGACATTTCAACATATATTTTTTTTTAAAACATTTTTTTTTAAGTAGAACAGAACAAGTTTGAATTATTTTATTGAACAATTATTTGTTTCATTGAAGAACGAGAACAGGAATGTTGAGTTAAATATTACTCATCCCCCCCAACCCCACTCATTAAAAAATGAACAAAAATGCACCCCCCATTCAAAAATCCCCACAAAGTCCCATTCAAAATGTTAAATGAAAAGAGCCCTTCTCCCTCCAAACAGTCCCATTAAACATGCACATCTTCCTTCAAGCGATCCTCTGCATTTTGGCTGAACCCTTTCAGTCAACAGGCTCTTCCTGGGCCTCATCAACATCACACTCTTCCTCTTCCTCTTCAGTGTCACTGTCCAGCCTTGATGAGGATGGCTCTGTGTCAGGCTCAGAGAGCCTTAGGTTTGCCCGAATGCCAACCAGTTTTTCCACTCTCACAGCTGTGAGCCTGTTGCAAACCTTTGTGTGGTCTCAATAGCCATGCCGTAAGCAGTGTGCTATGGTATGGGTATTCAAGTGTACTTGAATGGCATCTGTTTGTTTTAGTCAAGATTATGCTAAAATAACTTTCCCCAACTATATTTAAGTTCCCTGTGAAGAGCCAACCTTCAATTTTGAAAATGCCCAGTTTATTCCCGTTTATTCCCTTGAAAAGTTTCCATCTTTGAAAATTCCCGGAATTTTGCAACCCTAGTTGTCTGACACGTAACATTTTCATATTCAAATGCAAAAGGCAGTCTGCACGAAGAGTCCTTTCTGGTGAAGTGGTTGTGTTGGATTGCATTAGATTATGCAGCTGTTCACTGTTATGGCAATTTTCATTTGTATTGAATGTTTTGAAAAGTGCTGAACAAATGAAGTGATTTTATTTATATTAGGGATGCTCCGATCGCCAATTTTGGGGCCAATCGCCGGAATCAGTATCATCCGATTGAGTGGGCGGGGCCTATGGGGATCTTCCATTTAAAGTGATGTTTAAAACTCAGTTAATGGGGCTCATTCACTGACGCTTCCACAAACAACAACTAACATAATTATTACATTCAAATGAAGTACATTATTCAAGTTTACATTAACTTTGGAGAATAACACGGGAGAAATGAGCGGAAGCGTTCTCGTGTCCTCTCTGTCTCTCTCTGTCCCTCTCTCTCTCTCTCTCTCGCTCTCTCGCTCTCTCTCTCTCTCC
>NW_011359133.1:0-4472 GCF_000735185.1 Notothenia coriiceps
TAAAGTAGAAGTACTCAGGTCTTGTACTTGAGTAAAAGTAGAAGTACTCAGATCTTGTACTTGAGTAAAAGTAGAAGTACTCAGGTCTTGTACTTGAGTAAAAGTACACAGATCTTGTACTTGTAGTTAAAGTAGAAGTACTTAGATCTTGTACTTGAATAAAAGTAGAAGTATTCAGATATTGTACTTGAGTAAAAGTAGAAGTATTAAGATCTTGCACTTGCGTAAAAGTAGAAGTACTCAGATCTTGTACTTGAGTAAAAGTAGAAGTACCAGAGTGTAGGAATACTCTGTTACAGTAAAAGTCCTAAAAGTACACCATTTACCTCTGAACTTAGTGGAGTACACAGTAGCATAACATGTAAATACTAAAGTAAAGTACAAGTACCTCTGAATGTTACTTAAGTAAGTGAGTGAATGTACTTACTCCCCGTTGACTCAGTAATAAGTAATAAACAGTGTTTGTGTATTTCCCTGTAATTCCCCAGTCTGATGCCTGGTATGAAAACAGTTAGCACAGATGCTAAGCTAGCTTCTGGTCCTCTGCTCGGTGTAGCGGTCTCTCAGCTCAGTGGAACTCATGTAATACAAGCACACACTGTTATTAGATGAGGACTAAACAGGGTTTTACCTTCAGGACAGAGTCCGCCGCCATGTCTTCTTCCCTCTCTCGTGATGACGTCCCCAGCTCACGTGCCTGTCAGCTTCCAAAACAAAACTGACAACTCAGCTTCCGGTGGCGCATGCGCAGTGTGTTTTATCAGTTCATTGTTTATTTATTTCGTTTTTAAAATAAGAAATATAATATAACTACGCTAGTGGTTATAAATTCTGGGATTGACATTTTTATAAATATAAATTGGGAAGATTGGCTTTAATGTTTATTTGGTTATTTCCTGGCTTTTAAAAGTTGTTCCTTCTATTATACATATGAAAGATGTAGCACTGGATTGATAAATATAAACACTATATTTATTACAAAAAAAGGTTAAAAGGAACTAGATAAATAACAACAAATAAGTTGCTTCTCCTTATATGGGCAGTTTCCTGTCTCTCAACTCTCGTTATGCCACGTGAGATTTGGAAGAGCTAGCTACTAGTTTGAGCTAACAGAGCTCGATCGGACTGATCGCCGTGTGTCCGTTGAACGCGCTGTTTACCGGTTTCAGCCCCACGAGGTAACGGGGCTCGTGCGGACATTAGAGAGAGAGGGAGTAGCGGGTGATTAGAGAGACATGGACCTGAGGACGGAAGAGCTGGAGGACGGAGAGATCTGCGACGATGAGCCCGAAGAGAGTGATCTTCCACGGGGGGGGGAGGGGAACAGGCCGGAAGATCCTCCACCTAGACCGGGAGATCCTCCACTGAGACCCCCTCACCATCCGGGTCCCCAGCCGGGCCCCCAGACCCACAACATGCCGCCAGACCTACGCCCCCCGTACCACCGCGGACCCCCGTTCCCGCCGATCCACCGGCAGCCCGACCGGCCCGCCAGTCCACCTCCTCCGGCCCCCGGTCCTCTGCCGAGCCCGAGGTCCAGCTTCTGGGAACGGAGTCACGGGGCGCTGGGCCGCTTCAGGCACCGGGCTGTGCCGAACCGAGGGGGCCGGAACCGAGGGGGCCGGGGCGGGAGAGGGGGCCGGGGGCGGTTCGGTACCGGAGATAGTCGGCTAGGTCCTGGAGAGGGACCTGTTGGTCGATTCGGTCCTGGAGATAGTCGGTTCGGACCTGGAGAGGGTCGGTTAGGTCCTGGAGAGGGTCGGTTAGGTCCTGGAGAGGGTCCTGTGGGTCGGTTCGGTCCTGGAGAGGGTCCAGGCGGTCGTTTCGGTCCCGGAGATAGTCGGTTAGGTCCCGGAGACGGTCCTGTGGGTCGGTTCGGTCCTGGAGAGGGTCCTGTAGCTCGCTTCGGTATCGGAGAGGGTCCCCTGTCTAGGTTTGGTCCAGGAGATAGTCAGTTCGGTCCTGGAGAGGGTCCTGTCGGTCGGTTCGGACCTGGAGATAGTCGATTAGGTCCCGGAGAGAGTCCCATCGGTCGGTTTGGATCAGGAGACGGTCCTGTCAGTCGGTTTGGATCAGGAGACGGTCCTGTGGGTCGCTTCGGTACCGGAGAGGGTCCTGTCGGTCGGTTCAGTACCGGAGAGGGTCCTGTCGGTCGGTTCGGTCCGGGAGAGAGTCCCATCGGTCGTTTTGGATCAGGAGACGGTCCAGCCGGCCGATTAGGTCCCGGAGAAGGTCCAGGCGGTCGGTTCGGACCCGGAGAGGGTCCAGGCGGTCGTTTCGGTCCAGGAACTAGTACCCCGGCGCGGTTTGGTCCAGGAGATGTTCCTCTGGGTCGGTTCGGTACCGGAGAGGGTCCCCCTGCTCGGTTCGGACCTGGAGATAGTTGGTTCGGTTCAGGAGAGGGTCCTGTTGGTCGGTTCGGTATCGGAGATGGTCAAGGTAACAAGAAGGACTCCCCCTCCAGAAAACGTATCCTTTCAGAAATGAATTTAACGCTCAGTTCCAGTCTGACCCGGAGACCTGGTTCTGCTCCTCTGTAGTTCAGGAACTACTTGTTTCTGTTTTTATAAAACCTTATTTACTTTGTGAACCCATGTGATGATCTGTATTATTGTTCCTAGGAGCTTGAGTGTGTGGTGAGTGTAACCGTGTGATAATAGTTTCTTTAACGAGGGTCCCAGAGAAGCCGCTGAGGGGCAGGAGGCCGGCTCACGGACCCTCTAAAGCAGAGAGGGCCGGGGACGAGTCCTTCGAGGACCTGCTGTCCAAATACAGGCAGATCCAGATGGAGCTGGAGAGCATCCGCAAGCAGGAGACTATGGCCCTGCAGCCCCCCGTCAAAGACCAGGACCCCCAGTGTGCCACCACACTCCCAGAGACCGGACCAGGACCAGAACCAGGACCGGAACCGGAACCAGGACCAGAACCAGCAGAGGAGCCCTCGGAGCTGGAGAAGGCAGAGAAGAAGGTGTTCCAGGCATTCAACATCAAGCCTCTCCGTCAGAAACTCCCTCCGCCCGCCAAGCTGGAGACGCTGAGGCTGGGAGACACGCCGGGTGAGAGGAGGAGTGAGTGAGTGAGTGAGTGAGTGAGTGAGTGAGTGAGTGAGCCAGTGAGTGAGCCAGTGAGTGAGCGAGTGAGTGAGCGAGTGAGTGAGTGAGTCACCTGGTCAGCCTACAGGTGGCAGGTTATGCCTGAGTGAAAATGGAAGGTGTAAACACTCACCCAGGGAGAAGTTGTGTTTAAAAGATAAAAATAACACATTTTATAAGGAATTTTAAAAAAGTCTTAATTTTAAGATATTTCTAAAATAATAAAAATAGAAAACGCAGAATTGTTTGGTTCTAAGTGAGTCCCATTTGAACCTGTTCCTTCCCCTCCTGTGTGTTTCAGCAGGAGGTGAAGAAGAAGAAGACAAAGCAGTCGGGGCAGCAGGAGGTGAACCAAAAGCTGACGAAGAGGAGGAGGAGGAGGAGGAGAAGAAGAAGAAGAAGTGTGTGTGCTGCAGCAGCGAGGAAACCAACGAAGAAGAGAGAAACAACTGTGTGTGCTGCAGGGAGTCCTCGGCCTCCAGCGAGGAGGAGGCGCAGGATCAGGTGAGGAACCTTTAGATCTACACCAGGGGCTCTCAAACGTTCTGTTGAAGCGGACCACCTCATATGCAAACCGTAGAAATAAGTACATATATAAACGTAGGGTTAAAACGCCGATATTTTGTTATAGTTAATTATAAACAATCAAAAGTAAATTGAAGCCTATCTCATACCTTTGTTGCACGTGTGAGCGGCGTCTGTCTGCGTTGTGTATGTTTCTCAAAGAGGACGGCGGACGCTATTTTAATGAGGTCAGCCCAAACACGCGCAGTGCACTCACACACCGGGCAGACACGTCTACAGAAAGTACCGGTATGCTTAAGTTACTGTACTGCAAACAGCAGACGGTGCTGCGCTCAACACACACACACACACACACACACACACACACACACACACACACACACACACACACACACACACACATACACACACATACACATACATACATACATACATACATACATACATACATACATACATACATACATACATACATACATACATACACACACACACACACTGTACCACACACACACACACACACTTACCACACACACACACACACACACACACACACACACACACACACACACACACCACACACACACACACACACTGTACCACACACACACACACACCTACACACTGTACCACACACACACCTACACACTAACAACAACAACAACAACAACACAACCACCCCACACACACACACACACACACACACACACACACTGTACCAACACCTACACACTGTACCACACACCTTACATACATACATACATACATACATACACACACACTGTACCACACACACACACACACACACACACACTGTACCACACACACACCTACACACTGTACCACACACACACA
>NW_011359134.1:0-5117 GCF_000735185.1 Notothenia coriiceps
TATATATTGTGCCGCAGGCCCGCAGCACATGACGGTTATGTGTGCCCTCCCATGAAAATCATATGCCCTCCCTTTAGATTTGTGCTGGCGCCGGGTCTGGCTAAAACATTTAGCTGGTTTTCGCATGTGATCGATCTGTGAACATGTCAACGTAATAAAGTGCAAAATAAGTGTTAATGTCTTGCATTAGCAGCTATCCAAATATCTAATGGCACTCATCAAGGATCTCCCTTGTGGCTGTAAATGCAGGAAGTTGGTGGATGATGATTCTGAAACTTTTCTTCCAGCCGCAGAGAATCAATCTTGCAGCTGAGAGACGATGCGGTATTGAACTGGAGAAAACAGATGAATAACCCATGTTCAGAAACAATCAACCACTCTTAAAGGGGTAGAAAAAGCAGTGACAAGATGACAATACCTCCTCACCCACAAATTGTATTCCACTACGTCCTTCATCTGTGCCAAGAAGATACTGATATCAAACTGGCTGAAGATATGATGGCAAGGCCTTTTAGAACAGCTTCAAATTCCTCCTCTAGACTTAGATGTCAAACTTGAAAAAGCAAAGCAGAATGGCCAATTTTTACCAAAGTAACTATTGTTGTGAGCAAAGGCAATTCCCTCAAGAGCCTGCCTACATAAAAGAAGATACTTCCTAAGGACGCTAAGGACAATATACATATTCCCAGAGTACAGGGCTAGGGAAGTTGAGAAGTATTATTACCCTTCCAACATTGCTTGAAGGAGAACGTTTTTTGGTGAACTGCATCACTAAAGAGCTTTGGTGCGAGGGTGTCTGTTGATGGATTCCCACGATGTCGATAAAGGCGTCCTTGACTGATAATGATTATTGCCCACTAGGGGAGCATGCATTTGTCTGGGTTGGAACCTGCAGATACTCATTATTAGATCCAACGACCATCTGTCTGAAGACCTTGTCTGTCACCTTCTGATGATGTCATCCTCTGCACCAGCGCCAACACAACAGTTGCCTGAAAGATGGTTCTTGAGTTGGGCTGGAAACTGACTCAAATCATCAGGGTCAAGAACCTGTTGCTCCCTCTGTGTCCTGCTTGCCCAATGATAAGTAAAGAGACTTGTCAATGGGACCCCTGAGTGTATTCATATTCCCTGCCAGCTCCCACTGAGTTGGTTGGCACTCTGCGCAGCCTTGGCCAAAGTAAAAGCCAATCTACATGGAGCGAGCTGAAAAGAAAGGAGGACACGAGAGAGAGGGGAGGAGAGGAGAGATTGGTTAATTTCCCCTTGTGTGAAAACCTACTCTCACCAGTAGTGTCATCCAAGTGAAATATTAAAGGAGACTAGACCTCACAACGTGTTAGAAGACAAACCCTGTGTGCTAACATGAACCAGTTTCCAATACAAGTGCTTTTTCTGCCTGTACAGTATTTATACATAATATGGTGATTGGTATAAAAATAATTGGAATTATTTAACTTTAAAGTTAATATGTACTGATGAGAAAGGTATGACTTAAAATCTATTGTCATTATTGTAACTACACATATTATTTGCAAGGACTAAAAACCTTGTTGTAAATAAACGTGTTATAATTTACACAACTCATAGGCCCTCGGTTTACTGTTTGACGTAGAGCCTGACAAGATATTAAGCATTCAAATAAGGTTTATTGCCAAGTACATGTTCACTTATACTTATAAATATTAAGAGGAAATGAAAGTTGTGTTTCACCTAAAATGTTTTGTTATCAAGGTGGCTCAGTCGAAGGTGCATTTTTAACAGCAGAGACGCTGAAACAGACGTAGAAATGATATAGGAACCCTTCAGGCAGCTATGTATATATATTATATATATATATTAGAATTAGTAATTGTAGTATATCGTTTGGATTAGAGAATATTTTAAATCCAAAAGAAAACGTACAGAAGGACAAGAAAATGCATTTACAAATCTGTCTGCTCCTTCAGCACCATGGACAGCTTCATGGATTTATCAATACACAGCACAGCTGGACTGCTGATATTTCAGAGCTATGGTCAGAGCCATAAATTCTTACTTGCCAGATAAAGGATCAATGAGTCAGGCAGACTCGACTAACTAAACATCACCTCTGCCCTTGCACTCTCCATACGAGTGGATGGAGAGTGGGGCTGGTAGGTTATCAAGGGGGATGCGTTTTGGTCATTTGGCTAATAAGGGGTTGGCATCCCGTACTGCTTATAGAACTGCTAGCCCAGCTACCCACACAGTCTCAAGGGACCATTTGTGCTCCTAGTGGCTGTCAAAGCTCCATCAGACTCCCAATCCATTCTGCGGAGAAACCCAGCCTGAAGGTAGGTTCTCATGGCTGGTTAGCTCTGACTACCAGCTTTATTTTACAATCCATGCTACACTGAGTGATAGCCAGTCAGTCCGCCCATTGTCCCCTTTCATTTGTGTGACCTCCATCACTTGTTTCTTCCTCTCTCCTCCATTACATTTTTTTAATATTTTTGATGGGGATGTCCCTGCAGAGTTTGATGCTTTAAGACATCCATTACAGAGTAATCTTAAAATATAAACTATTTCTAAATAACTTGAAATCCTACTAATTATGTAATTAGTTAATTTCTTAGACTGTAGCTTTGAAAGGAGTTCTCACTTAGCCAGGTATGCTAATCTTTCTGCCTTGCATTAGAGCAAAAACTCATTGATTAATTTAATCTCACAATTTTGATCTTTCTTTTTCTGAAAAAGAAAAAATAGCTTGTTATTATTTCTAAACTGATATTTAATATTTCATGTACTTGTGGGAGGAATTTAATAAATGGTGTCTGTTGCAGCTTTCAGAGACCTCACTCTCTGTATTGCAGTTTCATTATTTTAGTTAAAAAAAGCTCAACCTCTCAGAAAGGTGATGTGCTCATCAGCTTCATTGTTTGCAACAGCAGTAATGAAGGAGAAAAACTAATTACCACAGTGAAAAGAAAAGCTATTATATGGGAGCACAGAGGCAGGGAAATTGTAATGTGTAAGCTTTTTATATTCATATGTCCATGTGGAAGCGTACTCAAAGGGCTATCTGTCATTAATGCATTTTGTTCCCTCGTGTTCCCAGTGGCTCTTACTGCTTTTCTGCTCTGTGAAAACATCAGTCATCCTTCCTAACACTCTGTGTTACTTAATTTTTTTCCTCAACTGACAATGACTGAATGAAAGGCCCTACATTATTCCTGTTTTTATTATAACTACCGATTACTGTAAATTAAAAACCCACTTTCAAGGTGCCAATGGATGGAAATGTAATCATTAGTGTAGGGGAAATATTTTCCTGGGCCCATAGCTTTGAATCAGTTTATCAGTTTGTATTGACCTAGCTGAGCACAGGCCTGCAGCCTTGGGCAGCTGTGCTCTCAGTGTTTTGTCTCCCTATTCCTGTCTGTTGGCTTCAGCTGATAGAGGTGTTATAGTGCTTTATCTTGGTATGCACAACGTTGATTATTCTCTCAGAACCAGCTAAATACATGGGTCTGGGGTAGAGACCTTCAGAATTGGGTTGGCAACCGCTGTGTCAACTCGTGGCACAGCACATGTCTTGTGAATTCTCCGGCCGAAGCTCCAAAATAAACCGTCAGTGTTTGCCATCAAAGTTCCTGCTTTCCGCATGTCTCTCTGATTCTCGTCTCCATTGCTTCAGAAGTTTCCATCAAAATTAGCAGGCCTGGGCAATAGGAAAGTCCAGGTAAAGCTGATCCAAAGAGCAGGATGCAATGAAAGCTGCACTAATAATGACTTGGTCAGAGAGGGCTATTCATCCGGCCTTCTCTGGGGAGCAGTGCACTAAAACATTCTTCAGTATCGACAGAAGTATCCCCTCAGTGAGCCTCTTTAGCATTGTGGCACTAACAAACAACCATGTTAAAGTCTACATTTGGATAAGCATACATCCCAGCACCTGCTATCAAAATGTACCGCAGTAATTTAATATCTACTGTAATTTCAAACCCATCTGCGCCGCACAATGTCTACCCAGAATGCACAGCACCTCACTGGAACAGAGCATGGCTCATCTTCCCAGCACTGCTGATCAATACAAGATGCCGGCTTTATAGATGACTGCCACATTGTCACAGTCAATACTATGGCAAATGGCAATTATGGACGCATTATGAACAATTTCATGGGTGAGCTCTCCTCGCCTCTTGGCAATACGGTTTCTATGACAGATTTGGCACTGGCAGTCTTGCGACACATCTGCCTTATTGCCTGTGTTTGCCTCACTCACTCACTCTGACATATTTGGATGTTCCATTCAGTCAACTAGAATTGGTCAGGAGAAAAAATAAATGTGTTCAGGGATTTATGTGTGCCAGTGTACAACTACGAGTGCACTCATGAATAAACATGTGAATATGTATGTATACAACATATTTGTGCAAAAAGTGTACAGTATAGGCTACACAAGTATGTACGTATGTTTTTGAGTATGGAAATGTTCACCTGGAACTACAAACATACACTATGTGTTCAGTTTTTTAAACAGTAAATATATGTAGGCTACAGTGTACACTTATGCAATGTACATATATAGGCTACAGTGTTTCCCACAGATCTGAAATATACTTCGGCGGCCGTTAATATACCTGCGCCGCCCGCACAAGTATAGTGTGGGAAACCCTGGGCTATATATTCACAAACATGAATGAACTGATAACACACATATTGTGATTCTGATTCGTATCCAAAACAAACTTGTGTTACTTATCTTTTGTTTCTTTTTGTCTGTTATTTTCACCTTCTGTGAGCAAGTCAGAAGTGCCAAAGTGCCCTTTTTTGTAAAACTTGATTGAGTACTTGGCTGTGCATTATGCAAATGAGTAACAACATGAGTAGGCCTAACTACATTTATTCATACTTCCTTTCAAACTTTTCCACTTGAACATTGTACATGAACAGATTCATGGTGGGGGATATTGAACTGGGAAACAAAGGACCCTGGGAAAATTACCAAGTTTATTTGGGAAATGTGTTGTTTTTAATTAAACAATACATCATTTTTAAAAAGGGGGATCAGAGGGTGTGTGCCAATTACAGAGGCATCACACTACTCAGCCTCCCCGGGAAAGTTTACTCTAAGGTTCTCGAAAGGAGGGTCA
>NW_011359135.1:0-3437 GCF_000735185.1 Notothenia coriiceps
TGGAGGAAGCACCAAAGGGGCCGACGAGGGTGTAATCGCAGTTGAGGACCGGGCCATGAAAGGGGGCCGCAGGAGCGGGTAGGGGTCCTAACGAGGGCACCCCCACCGGGGGCGGGCCGTCGTAAGGGGGCCGCAGCAGGAGCTGAGGCGTCCCCGGAAAGCAGAAGAGCAACCCGGCCGCAGGCAGACGTGCCGCGGCAACGGGCATGAAGTCCTCAGCAGGCGCTGAGGCGTCCCCGGGAAGCAGGAGAGCAACCCGACCTTAGGCAGACGTGCCGCGGCGGCGGGCATGAAGTCCTCAGCAGGCGCTGAGGCGTCCCCGGAAAGCAGGAGAGGAACCCGGCCGCAGGCAGACGTGCCGCGGCGGCGGGCATGAAGTCCTCAGCAGGCGCTGAGGCGTCCCCGGGAAGCAGGAGAGGAACCCGGGCCGCAGGCAGACGTGCCGCGGCGGCGGGCATGAAATCCCCGGGAAGCAGGAGAGGCCAGACAGGGTCCCGGAGCGTGCCACCCATGGGCCGATGGAGCATGGGCGACGTCCGGAACTGTTGAGCGAGACGGGGTCCAGGAGTGCACCACCCAGGCATCGATGAAAACGTGAGTGGCGTCTGGAACCACCGTCGATGTGGTGAAAAAGGTGAGAGTGTCCACATGAGGTCAACCGGCTCTCCGGCACCAGAAAACTCAAAAGGGCCGATAGCCGTTAGCATTAGCCGTTAGCACTAGCCGTTAGCAATAGCCGTTAGCATTAGCCGTTAGCATCAGCCGTTAGCACTAGCCATTAGCAATAGCCGTTAGCATTAGCTGTTAGCCGCTAGCTAGCAGCCATGGGTAGCTGCTAGCCGTCGTTAGCCCCACGTGGTTAGCCGCTAGCTGGCAGCCATGGGTGGCTGCTAGCCGTAATTAGCCCCACGTGGTTAGCAGCCGGGATGTGCAGCCGCACGCCCCGAAGAACAAACCCACGAGGTAGCAATGGGGTTGCTGGTCAACCCAGCAGGTCGTCTATCGTCCCCCCGTTGTATAGAAAGCCGATGCGGGAACGGCGAGCAACGTCTCCAGCCTTCCGCGGAGCGCGCACCGAGCCTCAGTCGGCGTGCCGGTGGCAGCCACGGACGTCTCCAAACAAACCCCGGCATTTCGAGAAAGGAACTCGAGTTCCTTTTGCCGTGTTCGGCTCCGTCCAGGAAACTTCCCAAGACTTATCGGGGTCACCAGTGTAGTGCCGAGGACATGGAGTCGGAGGCGGTGCAATGGAGATGTGAAAAGGGGACTTTAATAGAGAGCAGAGTAAGACATGTTGTCGGGTCGCAGCCCGGGTCGACAAGAGGAAGAGCCAAGAGGGCACACACTATATATAAGTCAACACATAAAATGTCCGTGCGGGAACAATAGCCGCAACTGTAGTTCCCAGTTTGAATTATGAACCAGTAGTTAAATACGTGGTCACCACAATGCACTATTTAGGCGGAAGGTCTTGTGTTTATATACTTAACTCTACCGTTTTTCAAAAGAAGTCACATGTTTTCTAAAACTGTTGCAATTAAGTAAACATGTTAGAAAAAATATTTGACACTGTGCTACTGCTACGCCTATATTATCATGTGTTTATTTTCCCTGATCAGGCATCCACCTTCCGTCCAACACCAACAACAGAGCGTTATTGCACTTATATGGTAAAGTCAGTATGGAAGTGAAAACACTTCCAGTTGTGTACTTGTAGCGGAAGACATAGACCAAAGATTTCTTGTCAGGTAAGGATGGCTCTCATCTCACTGACAGGCTGTTGATGCATGATCGAATGCATGATCAGTCTGAGACAATGGAACCGCACTCATTACACACCACAGGTAAGAATGTGCATGGCATTTTATGGACTTGCCAACCAACACAAATTAATGCGGGGCAACCAGTGAGAAAGTGGTTGCAGTTGAACAAACACAAAAAGATTAATTGTCAAACTCACAGATGATGAGTGAAAAAGCTACCAGAGACTTAAATGTCACATTCTGGGGTTGCTGGGGACATATGTCCCTACCATTTTTAGAAATGGCCAATTTTGCAATTAGAATTGTTTGTTAAAAATGTTCTGAAAATAGCGTGCACAAAGAATTGTAAACTTTGAGTCAGGTTTATTTGCACAAGAGAACATGTACAATCTCGAGGACTGTTCACACTTTTTGGGTGTATTTCTGGTAACCCAAGTGGTGCAATTTGGACCTGCAACATGTTTATTATTAGTAATAATTTAATAGAGAATAGTAAAGCAATTGTTGCTCCCACTTTTCAACAGCGTACCATAGATACTGCACTAGATAATGCACAAAATAATTGTTAGAATATGTATGTACATATGTACAGTATGTTGTGTGGGGGCGCTAAGAAGTATTGCTTTTTGAAATCTGAATTTTTTTCAAACAAAGTGACGCCGATGTTAACCTGATGTTTAAACTGGGCATCACATACCTGGTCCTTTTATACAACTTTAATGTGTAATTTGTGAAAGTGCAGAGTATTTTTACATTGTATTTACTTTGTGAGGTATCTGAATAAATCTTCCACTACTTGTGTTAAAAAAGAAAAAGAAAAAAACACATATCAGGAATGTCAGGAAGTAAATACAGTATGAGTAGTGAGAAGTTTTCTTTTTTGAATAAGTTGCATAGGGTAAATACAATAATGACCGCCCAGTCTGTTGAATTTGAAGCTTAAAATCTAAAACAATATTGCCAAGATAAAAACAATGTACAGCATGAATAATGGCCCATCAAAACTACAGATGACCTGTGTGGCCGCTCTCAACAGTAAAAGCCATTTCAAAAGATGGAGTGTCTTCAGGGCAATATGTCCACTGTCACCTCTGAGGCTGGCTTACTGTGACCGCATGTAATGACTTCATGTTCATCATGTTGTCAGACAAAGCCTACTGCAGCGGTTTTCAAAGTGTGAGGCGCGCCTCCCCTGGGGGGCGCCAGAGAGCTTCAGGGGAGGCGCAGCGTGAGACACAAAAGAACGAGAAAAAGACGAGTAAAGTGACACTTGCCCACTTGTGGCTGTCTGTGGAGACCGAGTTCCCCCACCTCGCCAAAAAGGCTGTAAAAGTGCTCATTCCCTTCACCTCCACCTACCTGTGTTTGTGCAGGTTTTCCGCATTGACTTTGATCAAAAGCAAGTACCGGTAAAGGCTGCAGCCAGAGGATGATCTGCGTTTATTCCTGTGTGCATCAAACACGCAGACTCATTGTTCCCACTAAAGTAGGGGTGAGTGTAATAAGGAGGCAAAGTTGACGTTCAGTGTGTTGCCGGGAGCATATAAGGATTTATCCACCATGTTGAAAATGTTAAAAAAAATATGTCTTGAGAACACGGCGTGCGGAAATATACGGGTCGTGCTGCAGCTAGATGTGCCTGTAAGCAGTAAGAAGGTGTCGGCGACTGACATG
>NW_011359136.1:0-12321 GCF_000735185.1 Notothenia coriiceps
GGGAAAACAGCTCGAATTAAGATCTGTAGGAAAACAAACCTGTTTGATGAATGCACAATTTGTTCAGCCGGATAATCTCCACGTCTACTTTTATAATTTTCGAATCATAAATCTAATGTCCAGAAGCTAAATGCTAACGTTATGCTATAAAGGAACTACAGCCGAGTCCAGCAGCACGACTTCAACGTCACGCCAACTTCAGATCCATATTCAAACACACAGATTCTAGATGGTACGAGTTGAAGCATTTGTTTGAACAGTCTGCAGGAGGCAGGGACTTGCTTTCAAGCAGAACAGAAACTAACTTAGAGGAGTGTTTACGTGTTCGGCGTAATGACGTACAACGACCTCCACGACTTCTGTAGTCCTATTCAGCCACTTGGTAACAACCATCGTTTCTCAGACACGTCCACTCTTCAGAAATCACCAGTGGGGTCACTGCTGATGGATTTAATGTCCTAGAACAAAACGTGATCCGTCACTTCAATGTGTCTCAACCACAGACCTTAGTTCCAGATATTTTCCTAAATCCTACGGAGAGATTACATTGCTTTTTGGCGAAGGAAACGGAAGTGGTAAAATCCTAACTTCTGGGTTTTAGGACGCGTCACTGTGGCACTCCATTGGCTCATTCCCTAATTTTGCCCAAATAATTTAAAAAAACAGGCCAAACACACTCTTATTTGAATGCAACTGTGTTTTTAGGATGCCGAAAGTAGTGACCATGCTGTAATGTTAAAATGCTGTAATCTACCTGAATTTACTCTATCCAGTTTAAATACATCTCTACTGCAGCAAGATACTCTGANTGAAAAGTGTGTGTGTCTGAAACGCTATGTGATACAGTACAGTTCACACAGCACATGTTCTGTAGCTGCTATTGCACTAAATGGTAACACTTGAATACGTTATGCAAATATGCAACTTGTTTGTTGAAATGTTAATAAATGGGAGCTTCCTCAAACAGCCATCTCTTTCCCGACAATCCCCTCTGTGCACGAACCCTTACATATGGTAATTAAACATTAAAACACCTGCGGCTTATAGTCCAGTGCGGCTTATATATGTACACATCATTCAATTTAGCTGCTGCGGCTTATATTCAGGTGCGCCTTATAGTCCGAAAATTACGGTAACTGTCTTTTTAGGATGCAGAAAGAAGTGACCATACTGTAATGTTAAAGTGCTGTAATCTACCTGAATTAACTCTCTCCAGTTTAAATACATCTGTACTGCAGCAAGATACTCTGAGTTTACTAAATGATCTATATGCACATTTCCTCCCAGCTGTGTGCATAAAGGAAGGAAGCACTGTGGTGAGGGGGGGTCAGGTGAGCAGGAAACTGTCGTACAAGGATCACGTCGTGGAGCTGGCGTACGACGGAGGAAGTCCCTGCGCCGCGAACCCCGACCTCAAACACAAAACCATCATAAACTTCATCTGCAGGTACGTTCAAGCTTTCCCCTTATTTTATTTACTATTTATCTTTTCATTTGATTTTCTCCTTCAACTGCCTGTGTGTATGAAACGCTCTGCACAATAGGAGAAGTACACTCGCCGAGCATAGACTTTCACTAAGGCCGTGTCCTTAAGTGAACAAAATAATATG
Organism: Notothenia coriiceps; assembly: GCF_000735185.1. Classification (NCBI taxonomy): domain Eukaryota; kingdom Metazoa; phylum Chordata; class Actinopteri; order Perciformes; family Nototheniidae; genus Notothenia; species Notothenia coriiceps. The sequence goes on from NW_011359136.1 coordinate 1,611, forward strand.
TAAATACGCCCCCGTGATTCTGATCCGCTACGCAAATCAGTTATCTTGCTGACATGAATAACAAAAGCAGTCGGAGAATACAACCTCATTGACAGAGGAGTGTCTCTGAGGCGATGGTACTTTGTGTGTTAACCAAGTCATTATTTTAACATTGAATGTGCCAGTGTTCTCCCTTGGCTGATGTTAAATTGGCCGTAAAAAAAACCACTACAAAAACACGTGTACATTTAGAACAGTACAGAATAACTGGAAAATATTTTTTAAAAATACCCTTAATCTTGTAATTCAATCACAGCTTTTGTTGCCGTTTAGTTACGTTTTCCATTTACTATTTTATATACAAATGCAGGGGTAGACATTCAGGGCAAAATTCCACTGGCCCGGAGCATTCGTCCAAAAGATCGACTAATAATGAAAAAAATTCACACATTTGTTGCAATAGTAATTTAACTACATTACTACTTGTACTACAACATTTGAATCATCAGTTCTTCCTCATTTTCCTCAATTGTTCATATTTGGTTTATTACAATAATTATATTGTGGTCATTGTTAAAAGAAAAAAAGGAGGGTGACATTTCTGCTATGAGTATTTGTATTTGTATAATGCGCTTTCTGCCTTCCTGTCATTAGGAGTTAGAAATGTAATGGCTATGTAATAGATTAGATTAGAACCTTCATTATCCTAAACTGCTGGGACATTGCCCGATAGCGAGTATAGCTTTTATATTTGTTCTACTCTTCACTTACTTGTCAGCATAGTTCGGCATTGATGTACAGAGCCGACAGAAGACCTTGTTTATATCATCATATCGAAGCCAACTCCATCGATCAAGCTGGCTGAAACTTTCTCTCCCTCTTCTTCTCATACTCCCTGTCACTCTCCTTGAACTCCTCCGGTGACTTTCTTTTATTTGAAGATTGTTTTTTGCCCGGCCGGTTACCGCTGGTATTAAAAACATTTTAGCGAATGGTTAGGTGGCGATCCGAAGCAAAAACAGCTGTTTGCTTTTCAACCAACAACGACAACCGCCTCACGAAACGCTATGTTGTAGAATAAACAAAACAATTTAACAAAATTGCTAGTCAACATACCACAGGACCATTTTTTTTTTTTTAAGCAAGATTTTGAGTGGCCCGAGCGGGCAAGTAGAAAGTACGTTATGCTGCCCCGGGGGGTCTAAATAGTGCTTCCGGGCCAGCGGGCCATTTATAATGTCGAGCCCTGGACAAATACATACATTTCTGTCACCTTTACATCGAATAAAAACATCCAGCGGAGTACCTTTATTTCATTTATGTAAAGCCTTGTATCTCAAAGAATGTATTTATAGATGTTTACATGGACTGCCCCCCCCCTTAGGGGAATTCATCCACAAAAACACAATGGACGCTGCACTAGGTCAGAAACCAGAGGAGACTGTGAAGTCCACCGTAGACGGACCACCTTTGGACAAAATGTCCTCTCCATTAAATGCAGCTCTTTGTGGAATAGCCTCCCAACTGAGATACGGGATTGTCCCACTCTCAATAGCTTCAAAGGTCAACTCAAAGAATGGTTGTGAAGAAACAAACAGACGTGTAATCACCGCTAAATGCACTTTAACACAGGGGTATCTCCTCTTGCACTTTATATTACACGTCTGTTTGTTTCTTCACAACCATTCTTTGAGTTGACCTTTGAANCCCCCTTGTGCAAAGGTGTTTTCAGTCAGTTTGTCATCAGTTTGTACCAATTGTGTATACTGTATGCAATCTGTTGGAAACACAGGGTATATGCAGGAATCCTGAAGTCAGATGGAAAACCTTTTAAGACCTTTTTTAAGAGCCTTTCTTACATTTGAAGACCTCATCGCCACTTTGAGTCTTAACCGGTTACCTTGGCAACACACTTTACCTCACACTGACTATATACAGTATTGATTGTCCTTCCTCCTTATCTTCCAACCATTTGGACGCAAACTTGCATTTCCCCATAACGATGTTGCTTAGCAACCGGCGTAAACGGACCTTCGTGCTATCAAGCAGTGAGCGTGAGATGTCCTGTTCAGATGACGTGAAATCCAACGGGATGCCATCAATAAACTACACAGAATCACACTACACACCTACGCAATGATTACATTCAGGCAGACTGTAGAATACAACCTCTTTGGACCATTTATATACTTATTGAAAACAAGCTACAAAGTGTAATACCTTGGAAAATGCCCTTTAATACTTTTTAATAGCCTTCATTTTCGCTAAATTGATTTATCAACTTTTAATACTTTTGAAGACCCCGTGGACACCCTGTAACAACATGAAGTTATCTATAAAAGGCAAAATACAGCTAACTAACACGTATGGTTGTCTATCCATTTCCTAACTCTGTCTTTCTTAAACCCTGTGTAGACACATTAGTGCCTCATTTATCTTTTAATAATGTGGGAACATTTCGAGATGTGTGGCCTTAGCTTGAGGCAGTCTGTGTGTTGCAACAGGAGAGATGATGGTGGCTGTCAAGTTGAGGGTAGCAGAGCAGAAATATCACAGCAGCAACAACAACAAGAGAGAAGAAGTATGAAAACAAAGACAACAAACTCTAAACATCGAGAAACACTGAGGTGTTATTGCTGCCACAATCTCTGCAGATTGGCTCCACGCCCTGTCTGCCTTTTTCGTTAATACTGTAATGGCTTAACGGATAGTTTGGATTGTTTGAAGTGGAGTCATCTGAGATCATTATTTACAGCACGCCCCCAGTTTGGAGAAGCAGAGAGGAGTTACTGCACATAAGCTAAGCAATGTGCTCCTGTAGACGGGGGAATCATGCAAAACCTATTTTAGCCACCTAAAAGAAAGGCCCATCTATTTAGAATATTTTTAGTTACCGTAATTTTCGGACTATAAGGCGCACCTGAATATAAGCCGCAGCAGCTAAATTGAATGATGTGTACATATATAAGCCGCACTGGACTATAAGCCGCAGGTGTTTTAATGTTTAATTACCATATGTAAGGGTTCGTGCACAGAGGGGATTGTCGGGAAAGAGATGGCTGTTTGAGCAAGCTCCCATTTATTAACATTTCAACAAACAAGTTGCATATTTGCATAACGTATTCAAGTGTTAGCATTTAGTGCAATAGTAGCTACAGAACATGTGCTGTGTAAACTGTACTGTATCACATAGCGTTTCAGACACACAAACTTTTCAACTTTCAAACTTAAACGGTGCGCTCCCAGCGCACGTACCGGCAGTGATCTACAGCAGTGGTTTTCAACCAGTGGTACGGGGACAAACTGTCTCGCTCTCGTAATGTCTGTCTGTCTTGCTCTCGTTCTGTCTCTCGTACCACTCTCGGTTCCACTTTTACTTTTGCGCGCTACCTGTCTCACTCTTTTCCGGCCTCCAGCTTTTCCTTCTGGAGCCCGCCGCTTAAAGGTGGGGGGCGCGGACCGGCCATAGAGCCCATAGAGTTAAAGGTGGTGGACTGTAACCTGTAAAATCCATAGATTTAGGAGGTCCCCTAGTGGCCGTTAGCTGTACAAATCCATAGATTAGCCGCACCGTTATATAAGCCGCAGCGTCGAAAAATGGGAAAAAAGGCGCGGCTTATAGTCCGAAAATTACGGTAGTTTATTTGTGTTAATGTTTGACTTTGGTGAAGCAGAACTATCCCTTTTAAAATATGGGTTTACTCAGAAAAGGCTCAGATGCAAACCTTAGGATTTTAAATATCAATAGTGGGGCATTTATACAAAAGTTAATCAGAGAATTGTTTTTCATTTTTAATGAAGCCCTATCCGTGAGTTGGTTCTGTTCAACACTGACCTGTTTTCATTAGAGTCCCCTTTGTGGATCGGCTCAATTCAACGCTGAAACTCCTCATATGGATGATCTGGAGCCTAGAAAGAGACAAACATTAACATCTTGACCAAAGAAACAGAACATGCCTCACAACTGAAAAACTAATCTGAAGTTCTACTGCTATCTAGTGGCCAGAAGCACAACATAAAAAAGGGGACATACCTGATTACGGAACAGTATTGTGAACAATAAATCCTTGCACTATTGCATAACACTTAATCATCGAGTCCCAAACAGGAAGCTGAGCCTTAATGTCGGTTTAATATCAGCTTGTATAACGTGTTATGCTGTATTTAGAGAGAGATGTGTTGGATCTTACTGTACATATTTTCTAAGAACAAAATAAAAGTAAACTGTGGCTTCAGACTGGTTGTTTTGTGTACTGAAATTGGTAGAACTCAGTTAACCTTACTTTCATTCCAACCTATTTTCAGTGAAGCGTAGAAAGCTTATTGACGTTATGTATTTAAATTTGTTCTGATAAAAGGTTGCATTTCACTATTCGTACAGTACGTACCTTCGCAAAGCTTGTCCCAGGCAGCAGGGCAATCGACCGCAAGGATACGCAGGCTGGAAACATCAGACCTACGACAGAGACAGAGATAAAGAGAGATGAGAAGCAGATTACAATGTGAAAGAACACATGCAATTTCTAAAAGTCTGTGTGAGTGGGAGGAAACACTCGATGGGTCCAAAACCACTGACCAGAAAAAGTTTAAAAATTATACATTTGAGAAATTCATATTTTGCAGCACCTCGCTCTAAGTGCGGATAAAGTCAACGACTGTAAACTATTTAAGAATAAGCAAGAACATATGATTGGATTACTAAGGCGTAGTCCACACAGGTACTTTGTGGGTTGTGTTTAGGCTCTAAATGCATGGTGATGATAGGTCACTTAAGTAAGGACCTTTTGGGGATAACACACGTTTTTGACATTGTGCATGTTTATTAGCGCTTCATTTGCATTTTCATCATGACTGGACAGGAAGATTACATCAGTTTATAAAAAACACCTGTGTACGTGCACACATGATGCATGAAAACGTACATTAAAAACATCTGGTGTGTAAAACAGAAAGTGTAAAGGGCATGTCACCTTCTCTTATCCCTTTAATCGGATTGATCAAAATGCTATGCAACTTGTTAAGAGACATGTTTCCTTTCTTTAAACCACACCTCCAACTGATATCAAATATTTTCTGAGAGGTAGTCGCATTAAAAAAACATCACTGTAAGGATCTAAGAAGCGGGCTGTTGAATAAGACGGATCACAGTGAAGGGCCTAAGGAGAAGATTCTGGGTTCAAGGCAGTTACGAACACCTCCGAAACAAAAAGGGTTTAACTTGCTTGGAAACACCTTCAACTCTTATCCTTTGCTTTGAAACTGCAGAAAAAAGGACTACTTTGACACACCAAAACATGTCTGTAAACTCAACGATTGGCCACTGCAAAGCTCCCAATCGATTCACATATGAAGTCCTCTCCTGGGTGATGGTTGTGGAGTACGTGCTGGGTCTGCCTCTCAACCTGTCGGTCCTCTACATCTTCATCTTCAGGTATGAAGTAACACAATCTCTCTTTTAATGACTATTTACTATTTTCAAAAGTGAGTAGAGAAAGCCTTCGGGGAGGGGAAAACGTTCAACTTGTTTACGTGATTCTTCAGTTCGGTGTTTCCCGTCTTTAGCCCTCTCGGAGTGATTCAGACACTAATACGCCTCCAAAGAAAAGTCAACGAGGTCACTTGGGGATAGCATAGATAGACACATCCACGTGACTCTGACCTAATATTAATTATGCCAAAGTTAAAATGTTTACATAGTTTTGAAAAGCTTCTCATCTACTGTGACCAATTAAAGTTGTTTCTTGGTTTATTAAATGATCCGCTGCATTTCCTGTCTGGTTGCAGGAACAGATTCATACAACTAGCTTTGAGTATTAACACATTGAATCACCATCCAGAGTGCTCTAAATACACACTAAAAGGATTGATAGATAAGAAAGAACAACGAATACATCAAGCAAATAAAAAACGAAACATTAAACAAAGAAATACACAATCAAAACATCAATGTTAAAGGGATGTTATTATTATAAAGGCTTATTAAGTATTAGGGTAGGCTGTACTTAAAACAGTGAACTTGCTACACATAAGAACCATACTTCATTTAAATTGACTTCTCACGAAGTGCAGTTTTAACCAGATGATCCGTGTCTGCTAATCTTGAGATAAACTGATAAAGTTGTAGAGCATAGTGTGCTGTGATTAAAGATAATCTGCAGGAGAGTCAGCAGGCAGGATGCACAATTGCATGTTGCCACCATTCAATTATACATCGCAAAAAGATTTAAAAAACGGCAATAACACAAAACTCATAGTCCTGCATTAAAACATGCATCAATGTGCCGATAGAAGATTTCTGCACAATAGTTCTTATTCAAGTCTTCATGTTTTAAACACTAAGCAGAGTGCTACAGTTTAATGAATGAATTGTCAGATTAGAGTTGGGCATGGATTCTGTAAAATAAAGCCAGGAACCGCAAAATAATACTGTTTTGTCAATGGCTTCCTCTTTCAGGTACAAGTTCTGGAAGAACAAAAGTATCTTCCCGTTCAATATTGTGGTTGCGGACTTCTTGCTGATGGTCTGTCTTCCTGCCAAGGCTTACCATTACCAAAATGGCCAGAGACGCAGCCCAATTAAAGACGTGTGTAAGACGATGCACTTCTTGCTGTGTCTCAACCGAGGAGCCAGCATGGCCTTCCTCATCACGCTCTCCATCGACCGATACTTCAGTGTGGTTCAGCTCGGGAGGAGGAACTTTGTCAAAGTGCTGAAGAAAACGCCTCAAATCTCCATCCTCATCTGGGTTCTCTTGCTGCCCCTCACCATCCCCACTATGGTCAACACCTTCGAGTGCTGCAACAGCTTGAGAAATGAAACTTTTCTAAACGATGTGACGGACCTCTTTAGAGAGGTACTGTCTTAGTTACTTTTCTTTGGATTTGCTTTAGTGCGCAGTGCCTGATGCTAAGGATACAGAAAACATGTCGACCCGACCTTGGGCAACATACTTCAGCCCTATTTGCTCCTGATGGCCAACAACAGTGTGTGAATGTTAGTTTCCTTGAGCAGGTAGCACCTTGTATGGCAGCCTCTGTGTGAATGTCTGTCAATGGGTTAATATTAGTTATGCAATGTACAAAAAGGCCTTAATAATTACGGCTATTTTATACTCCAATGTTAGAGAACCAATCTTACTAAAGCTTTCAACCCTGAAGAACTGTGTATCTGTATGAGCTGTCTGACTCAAAGTCACTTTTCTTTTTAGATTGTCTACTTCGCGCAGATCCTCATCCCCTTCATCATCCTCGTCTACTGCAGTGTGCGCATTGTGAACCGGCTGCGGAGGAAGACCGTGGGCGAGAAGACCAAACTGAGGCGAGCGATGCTGTTGGTCATATCTGTCGTTGTCGTGTTCACCCTCTGCTTCCTGCCAATCACTATAGCCAGAGTGGTGCTGCTGGTTGCCAGGCTTCAGAAATGGCAGAGCGAGAACGTTGTGGTTCAGGTGTACGACAGCCTCATGGTGCTGTCTTACATCGACTGCCTGCTAGACCCGCTGGTTTGCTGTTTCTGTATCTCGGGTTTTAAAGATGCTTACATTTCCACCTTCTGTCCAACGTTTCTTAAGAAGAAACTGTTGAAAGCTGAACAACCACAATAGTAATTACGAATTCTAACTAAGAAATTCCTGAGGACACTGAAAAACACCAGTCAGGTTGTCTAAACGGCCAAATATTAACAAAGCATGGATAGACGACTTCTCTGTGCAGTGTTAATTCTACTCTGACTCATCAATTAAGTTGAATGGTTTCATCTGAAGATTTTTTGTTTTACTGACACTGATTAAAAAATACTTGTCTGCTTCTTTTGAAACTCATGTTCTTCCGTGTTTTGATTGAGAAATTGACACCAAAACCCATATTTTCTTTCCCAAACTCACTTCAATTCTAAATCTACTGTAAATATAAAGAAAATAAGAACATATCTTAAAAAAAATTCAAGAGCGGTGCAAAGTACATCATCATCCATAGCTGTTTTTAAGTGTTCAGTAATGGACTTTTTCCTTAATTCATTGAGATCTGGTGTAAAACTGAAAACAAATACATACTTGTTGCATGATCGGATTTATGGTCTGCAGTTTTGCTCTCCTCATTTGTATATCTGCAGACATCGTTGGACAGCACTCAATCAGTTTTCAGAAGACCATTCCAAGATTGTATTCATCTGAATGTCACCATCTGCAAATAATACAAGTTGTTAAAAAAATTAAAATGCCACAGAGCAATGATACTATGTGTTTTCATTTTCAGAATTAATCTAATACATGGGACAAACCAAATTAATCTAGAATGGTTTTCCACTTTTTTTTTATATATACAGTATATAATTTTTAAAACCAAACTAATATTCCCACCAGAAATATCAGTTAAATATCTGAGTGGAAGTGAGGTGCAGCTAGCTTTGTCAAGGTGTAACATTAGCATAATGCAAAGGAACAAATAGGCAGCGACAAAACGGGTTAAAAAGGTTATTTTTTTAATAAAACCAAAACATATTGTTATATTTAAATCTAGGAATAAGACAGGCGTTATTGTGACATCAAGAAATGTCTTCAACGCTGTGGTAAACTAGTGACTTAGCTAACAAATTAGCTAGTTTAAGTCATATATGAGTGACCTGCCGTTTTTTTTTAATTGGCTTTTGGGTAAACACTTAGTAAAAATGCTTTTATTTGAAAGTATTTGTTTTAATTATCAATTAAAAGTAAAATGTCAAAACTATGACTGTTGTAACATATATAAAACGGAGTATTTCAAAACTGTCCTTACAGTTGAAAACCAAACTACATTCAAACTGCTATACATTTATGTAAACTAGCTTAAAATTAGTAACCCTTCATCTTTAAAATGTCACATTCACGTAAATAGATAACAAACATAGTATTTCTCACTTCGGGTAAAGAAAAATGAATGAAATTTGATGAAAAGCAGCATTATATTATTTAAGGATCGCGTAGAAAAATAGTTACCTTGAGTGTCCCAGCTGGTGACCGTTGAGTGAAGTTGACCGTTAGTACAGTGTATCCGTTACTGAGGCTAGTTTGAATTCGACCTAGTGTTAATCCCTTAAAGTGAAATGAGGCCACAAACATAACTTTTTTAACCTCCCAACAGGTAAACAGGTGGATATTCAACTCACTTTTGGTTATTGTGACGTCAAGAAATGTCTTCAACTTTCTGGTAAACTACAGTGACTTAGCTAACAAAAGTTAGCTAGCTTAAAGAGCCTGTGACAGCATCCCAACAACTGTTGTGCAATGAAATATTGGGCTACTAGTCATCTCGAACCGTCAGTTTAAAAAAGAAGGTGCGATACCGTTCCGATAAATATCAATAATTTCGAACATCGCAGGGAAATTCCGTCGACTCATTTTGAAGTTTTGGGGGAAGCCGGAAGTGACGTCAATGCGGGAACGCTTCACTGTGCGGCGAGAGAGCCAAATACGGGTTGTCATGTGTAGAAATGGTGAATTACTGAGTTTAGGCACGTTAATAACGTTTTAATGAAGTTGACTACGGTATATTCATATTTGTCAGTGCTTACATGTAAATTCGGCGAACATAAACATAAATGATCGTGGTGAAGATGATGATTAAATTAGGAACACAAATCGGTAGTGAGAGCTGCTGAATTTGTACTCCCGTAGGATGTGATATAAAAAAATGGATTATTTTTGTAGTTGTAAACTAAAGTGGATTACACTACATTTATTAGTGCTTTCATGTCAATTCGGCGAACATGATACATTAAATGATCGTGAGGATGATGATTTAAAAATCGTTTGTTTGAGCTGGTTTAAACCGGTCTGCATTTCCTGATGAGAAAACAAACAGATGATTTTTGTAGTTGTTGTAGTACACCAACATGGATTAAACGTGTGTTTTTTTTTACCACAATGTTGGGGAAATTAATGGATAAAATGCACGGATTATTATTATTCCCACTCCGATCGGGACACTAGGTCCACCGTTTCCCCGCAGCGAGGCTCCCCCGTTGACAGTTTACGTTGGCTGGGCTGGGTGCAGTGGCGGACTGGCCGTCGGGACGAATCCCGATGTGCCGGTACCGAAGTTGGCCGGTCGGATAAATCACTAGCACATCCCCCACTCCCCCCGTTGACAATTTACTAGCGGTACCGAAGTGGGCCGGTCGAGAGTCCCGGGATGATTTTTAGTCCCAGTCCACCACTGGCTACATGAATGTATGATCACCCATATTGACGCACCTAATTCAGGCTCCAGGATGAAATGACTGAGGGGGCTGTTAAAAAATCAGAGGGGGCGATCTTTTTTTCACAACAACAAAAAATACTGGCAATGTAATGAATTGACACACCAAGCTTTTTTCCTTCTCACTGCTCTACAATCTCTTTGCTTCTTTATTTTTATTCTGGATTTACCCCTCTCATTCTGTTCTTTTCCTCTGATCTTTAATAACAGATAGTAGATAGTTGATAGATAGATGGCTGCACTTTGGTTAACAGACTAACATTGATTTCCTCAATTTATAAATGTTACGATATCTGAGAGGACCCAAACGCAGGACACGGCAGAGTGTTAAAAAAGGTTTATTAGTGAACAAACGGTGCGGGAAGGATAATCCGGCAGGAGTGGCGAGGAAGTGGAGGCTGGTGACGACAACACGGCGGTCAGAGAATGATCCTGGAGCACAGGAAGAAAACACGTTAGCGTCAGAACATCCAGAAATAAGGTAGCTGATAATGCTGAG
>NW_011359136.1:12348-43236 GCF_000735185.1 Notothenia coriiceps
GGGGGGGGGGGGGAAATGTCCACATTTGCAAAGATGTGGGAGTGTACAGAGGAGATATAGACGTGTTGGTTTTAGTACTTGCTTGGGATAACGTTACACCATTAGAAAAAAGAGGGATGTGGTTTCACAGTGAAAGCTCTGCATGTCGTTGCATTGCCAAGACATGAATTCTCTTTATTTACAGCAGCAGTATACAAACATCCCCAGTCGGTACCTCAATCTTATACAAATAATTATTTTTTTGATAATCAACATCACATGTTTGTATACAGCCTTAATGACAAGCGTTTAAAACAGCCTTCCAGGTTTTTTGCAGTCCACGTAGGTTTGACATTATGAGTCATGACCTCATTTCACGAAACAGAATACAGAAAGGCTAGTTCTTACTCTGACTTCGAAAAAAGGAAACAAAACGAGTCAATGGAAGAAATGCATTCCAACACTTTGAAGCACCAATTGTGAAATATTGAAATGTACTGTTCACTGATGGTCAATCTCAATGAGGACGGATGAAACTGGTTTGAGGTAATGATGATGAATGCAGAGATATAGAGTTTCCTGAGTGATACATGAGAGTTTTGCAAACACTGTAAAAGTACCTGCAGAGCATGTTTGTGGTAGAATGCAATCACAACTGAAATGCCCTATAACCCTAAATCCTGGCTTGAAATATATGCTAATAAATTAAAATGCCTTTATACAATAAACTCAATAATATGATAAAAAAATAAATATAAAAAAATGCTTTGCGCTTATAATCAATTTTTTTCTTATTGGATTTTACATTCTAACAGAAGCAGCCACATGACATGAGCTATATGAGTACACGTCCCTGATAATCCACATAAAGACACCCAAACTGTTTGCAGATACTTCCACAGTAAACAATTTGCAGTTCTAAAAATGTTATTCAAAAGTTTATTTTAACATGTTTCTTCTCCGAAAAAAGATTGCACCTCCTGCAACTTGGTTAGCGATAGTCCACATTTGAGATTTTGATCAATTTCTGATTCGTTGTGTACAGACTAGGGCTGGGGATTGTAAATATATTGTTCAATGAGACTAGATGTCGTCATCATAATATCGTAATATGGTGTTGTCTTTTCTTGGTTTTAAAGGCCGCATTACTGGAAAGTGAATTTGATATCTTTGATTTGCATGCACCCACTAAGTCATCATATCTACATTACTGATTAATGATGGCTATTCATTATAAAACTCTTTATGTCAATATTTTATGAACGCACCAATAGTCAAATCGAAAACAATATCGACACTGTGGTATTTGATCAAAAATATCGGATTTTCTCCATATTGCCCAGTCGCCTATACTGATTCTCTAGTAGTACGTTTAATATGACACATTATTGAGCATATATGAATGTTCATTTCACACGCAAAAATAGCAAAAAGATATTATTGGTTCTTGAAATATTAAAAAAGATCGTCTCTTTAGTTCCAAAAACATGTTATTAAACGGTTTGTAACGATTCATGCAGAAAGTAACCCACAAAGAACGTGCGTGTGTGTGTGTGTGTGTGTGTGTGTGTGTGTGTGTGTGCGCGCACATTGGTTCTTCTTAGCACTCAGGGACACAGGCGCTCACACACACACACACTGTAAGGAGATGGGGCGAATCAGACAGTCAAACATCTGTTAACATCTCCTTGTAAGGAGATGAGGAGAACCAGACGGGATTCAACGGACTGCTGACTCATTGCCCTAGGGCCGCCCATCGCCGATGAAGCAACAATTAGAACGATATGAATCGGGACGGAAGCACCGTACAACAACTCCTCCCAGAAACTGTATGTACAGCTGTCTCTAATATCCATCACTGGAACACTCTCTTCTGACTGCTTGCCGTTGATACGTGATTATGCTACATGGTAGTCAGAATTTGACGGTCCAGGGTACCTCTTATCACTCATTGTTAGTGTTGCTTTTACCATTAAAACAGCTCATTGCCTTTATCTCATCAACTCGGTGTTCGAGTCTTTTCTTTAAGACTACTCATCAAACACGGCCCCGCGGCGCAGCATGTCCACACTTCAACCACGCACCTGGGTGGTGCTCTCAACAGTCTTCTGCGTGACCGACTCGAGACGTAAGTGCCGACTCGATAGAAGGAACACGACAGCCAACGGACGAACTTTCCAGGGAACGACACCTCGCAATACCCCTGCACAACACAAAACAGGCGCCTACAACTGGGAACAGCGCCTAAGCACGATACTGTTACTATCAACAATCTGTGATTCCGGCTACTAGCACACCCTACCATTTCTAGAGCTTGTCAGGACAATTTTCAGTGCCAATAGGTCTTACCGTAAAAAATACACAACACTCANTTATTGGTTCTTGAAATATTAAAAAAGATCGTCTCTTTAGTTCCAAAAACATGTTATTAAACGGTTTGTAACGATTCATGCAGAAAGTAACCCACAAAGAACGTGTGTGTGTGTGTGTGTGTGTGTGTGTGTGTGTGTGTGTGTGTGTGCCTGAGTGCCTGAGTGCCTGATGTGTTTCAGCCTTAGAGTCAATTGCATTTATCAGTATCGCAATATCCAATGTTTTCTGAGAAAAAGTGTAATCTGCTGAAAACACCTATGTGGAACAGTGGTTTGGCTCTCAGTAAATAAACTCTCAGTAAATAAACTCTCAGTAAATAAACTCCCCGAAGGGATATACATGATCATTTCTCTACTATCGGCAAGGACACAGTTCTATTGCCAGAATTCATAGTTGTGGTTGCTGTGATTGTTGTGTTTGTTGTTCCCAATCCAAAGTCAGCTTTCAACAGTTTCCTCTGTAGAAACTGGGGACAAAAGGTGGAAATGTAAGCGTCTTTGAACCCTGAGTTACAAAAGCAGTAAACCAGCGGGTCCAGCAGGCAGTCGCTGTAAGACAGCACCATGAGGCTGTCGTACACCTGAACCACAACGTCCTCTTCGACCTGCAAGTCCATCAGCCTGACGGACAGCAGCACCGCTCTGGCTATAGTGCTTGGCAGGAAGCAGAGGGCGAACACGACAACGACCGATATGACCACCAGCACGGCTCGCCTCAGTTTGGTCTTCTCGCCCACGGTCTTCCTCCGCAGCCGGTTCACGATGCGCACAGTGCAATAGACGAGGATGATGAAGGGGATGATGATCTGAGTGAAGTAGACGATCTGAAAAGAGAAGTGACTTTGAGTATGACACCCAACACAGAAAAAGAACACTAATGGACCTACAGACAGGCCTCGGGGTCACATTACATGTCAATGAGCTTATATCTGAAACAACATATATGTCCATCCTGTGGACATGCCTTCTGGAGCCATTTGGAGTCAGGATTTTGAGGTTTGTGACTCATATTGAAACAAAGTCAACTCTTCATGCTTTTTCTTGTCTTGTTTTGTCTGATTCACAGTCCAAAACACAGGAACAACAAGTGTTCTGTTTTATTCGATAGTCACATACAATATCATTCAGACAGAATTTAACATGCTATTGCAAGCTCCAAATCCTTCTCGGATTTACAGGGTGTTGAAATAGCCTTTGGGCAAAAACCTGTAATGACTGGCAGCTTCATAGGAAGTTTGTTTAAATGCGAGAGGAACTGTTAATAGTTAAATTACTTTTTATTGTTGAAAGCTTTGGTAGGATTAACTCTCTGATGTCAGAGTATATATTGGGCTTTTGTTCATGCTCACATCGTTATCATTATGGCCTTTTTTGTTTCCATTTTTTAGCTACTAAAATATTTTACAGCTATGTCGAACTAAATGGACTGTAATTTTTATTGCTTTATAGCAGTCTTTGCAACACCTAAATGCACTTTAAATATACAAGTCAGCATTCAGCCATTCACACAGAGGCAGAGGCTGCACACATTCACACACATTCACACACATTCACACACATTCACACACATTCACACACATTCACACACATTCACACACATTCACACACATTCACACACATTCACACAGAGGCAGAGGCTGCACACATTCACACACATTCACACACATTCACACACATTCACACACATTCGACTCACATTCACACACATTCACACACATTCACACACATTCACACACATTCACACTGAGGCAGAGGCTGCACACATTCACACACATTCACACACATTCACAAACATTAAGAGCAATTTGGGCTCAACGCCGACTTTCCAGTTGGAGGACAACCATTTACCTCCTGAGCCATAGCCTCCCCGCAATATAGCAAATCAAAACACAATAAATCCAAACAATACCTCTCGAAAGGTGTCCGTCACATCGTGAGAAGGCGTCTCTTCTTTACGGCCGTGGCTGTTGCAGCACTCAAACGTTTTGACCATAGTGGGGATGGTGAGGGGCAGCAAGAGAACCCAGATGAGGATGGAGATTTGAGGCGTTTTCTTCAGCACTTTGACAAAGTTCCTCCTCCCGAGATGAACCACATTGAAGTATCGGTCGATGGAGAGCGTGATGAGGAAGGCGATGCTGGCCCCTCGGTTGAGAAACAGCATGAAGTGCATCGTCTTACACTCGGCGTTAATTGGGCTGCGTCTCTGGCCCTTTTGGTAATGGTAAACCTTGGCAGGAAGAATGGCCATCAGCAAGAAGTCCGCAACCACAATATTGAACAGGAAGATACTTTTGTTCTTCCAGAACTTGTACCTGAAAGAGGAAGCCATTGACAAGCTGTTATTTATTCGGCATCTCAAGTTATACAAATGTACAGAATCTCTGCGTGGCTATAGTCTGACAATTCATCCAACTGAAGCACTCTACTTAATGTAATTTATGAAGACTCAAACGGGAATCGCTGCAAAAAGAGTTCTTTATCAGCATATTAATGCATATTTTAATCTAGGGTTATGATCATTTTGTTATTTCATCTGCTTCTTTTTTTTGCACTGTATAATTTAGTGGTAGAAATGTAAAATCGTGCCAAAGAAAACACCAACATATCTGCATGCATGCTGAAGCTCCGGCTCTCAGATATTATCTTTACCCACAGCACGCTATGTTCTCTAGATTTATCAGTTTATCTCAAGACAGACAGTGCTCATCTTGTTGGAAAAGCATTTCACGTCAATTCAATTGTTAAATATAGTCTGATTTTGAAGTGATGTTTTAAAGAAGTGAAATTGCAAGGCATTTCAAAATAGCTTCCAAAAATGGCTACACTACCCTAATCAGCCTAAAACCTTTTTAACAACTATTTAACATTCATGTGGTTGTTTTTATATTTAATAATTTGCTTTTGAATTCTTAATAATTAAAATATCTTGATAATTGTTAAGTGTATTGAAAACATGCAGGTTAGTGATCTAGCACGTTAAGTACAATTGGTTCACTGACCTAAAATAAGCTGTCCTAGACAACTGAAATGAACCATTAACAAGTTTTTTGCCAACAAATAAGAACCCAATCTGGATCTAACTACTGGCCCCTATTTTCTTTCCTCTAGTCACTTGACTGAGCATGCATGTATTACATTTCCCTGCAAAGAGTCATGAATCGACACTTATTCATTGATTGAATCAAGAAACAACTTGACTGAGTCACAGCAGGCTAGACGCTCTTCACAACTGCTTGACCAATTTTAACGTTGGCATTATTTCAGCTTTCTTTCAAAGAACTGTCAGTCCTCCAGGTTATAGAAAGTAATACTGGTAGTTATCTGGATTAATCCATCCTATCCCTAAGTGCCCTTATTGGGGTGTTTTTGGGCGATATTGTCATCGAAATTACTGGCGAAAGTAGGGGTAATCCCAGCTGACAAATCACGCAGCAAGTTCAAGGCTTTTGGCTAAATTTTAAATGTCCCCGTCCCTGAAGGCGTTACCGACCTAATTTTTGAGTTATTTCAGAAAATAGTAAATAGGCATTAAAAGAGAGATTTTGTGACTTCATACCTGAAGATGAAGATGTAGAGGACCGACAGGTTGAGAGGCAGACCCAGCACGAACTCTCCAACCATCACCCAGGAGAGGACTTCATACGTGAAATTATTGGGTACTTTGCAGTGGTCAATCGTTGAATTCACAGACATGTTTTGGTCTGGTGCATAAGAAGTCATTGAGAAGCAGTAGAAGAAGTTGATGTCAAAGTAGTCCTATTCAACGTTATGCCAAAGCAATTGAAAGCATAACGGTGAAATGTGTTGCCAAGCAGGGTAAATCCTTTTTCTTTTGGAGTTGGTGGTAGCTGCCTCTAACCCGCAATCTTCTTCTTAGGCACTGATTCACTGGGATCCGTCAAATTCAACAGTCGGCTTGTTAGATCCTCAAAGTGATCCTGGAGACTCTGTCTGTGCAAAAAACATGCTGAGGAACCATGCACCGTGCACACAGCATGAACTGAAAAAAGTACTGAATACAGAGAAGAAAAAAACACCCTTCCTCAGTCAGCCTGCAAGCCCTTTTTATGTGAGACTGCCTCCGACCCTTCAGAGAGGAAATATTTTTTGTCAGCTGGAGGTGTGGTTTAAACTTTGAGGCTTTAATGACACAGACTACAACATAACAAATGCATGTTGTAACCATTTGCATGGCATTTTGATTCATTCGATCTACTGTAAGTGATAAGAGAAGAGGGCATACACTGCAGTTTCGGTTTTACACATGACGTTGTAACTGGAAACTGGCAGTTAAAGGTGTTTTCCAGCAGAATTGGGTGAAATAATTGTGAAATTCCTCAGGTGTCTGCCCATATGAAACCATCATGCCTGCACATGTCTAGTTTTATTCTTGGAGACAGTGACGTTATGAGAACAATTGTGCATCAAGGAAAATGACAAAACATATGGCAGGGAATGTACTACTGTATACTGATGGTACCGCATTCATTTACATTTTAATTATGTTTCGCAGGGTTAAGGTTGAGGACAACAGGAAGCAGCAGGATTATTCATGCTTGTGTATAAAAGTTTGCAAGGAAGATGTATTTTTGTAGGCCGACCTAGAAGTTCATATTTTCCAAAAAGAGCCCATGAGATTTTCCCTTTGGATTGTTGCGGAGAATTGCAAATTGAAGTGTGTAACACCAAAACGTTTTGTTAAGTCAGATATATGGCAGAATCTCTTAAACTTGTGTGCCCACCGAACATATTTTAATAATCTAACCAAAAACCCATTCAAAAAACCCATCGACCTCAATACAATGAAATCAAAAACAGCAACTAAATTCAAGGATCTCGGACTCATTTGTGCATCATTCACTATTCATTTCCCGCTTTGTAGTGAATAAAAATTCAGTTCATTCTGATGAAAGTTGAAGTTATATGCCAACAAAAATTTCGCAATACAAACGGCACTGAGCTTCTCAAATATTTCTGGCACTGTATCGAAGTATTACAAGTGCTTCTCTGGGCTTTCAGCCAGTGTCGTTTAAACAGAATCAGAATACCTTCATTAGTCCTACAGTTATTTCTCATTTAAAATGTGTACCTACTGCTCTGGGGAATAACATTGCTCTTTCAACACCCGTTCCATGGAAGTATTTATCAACAAAGTTGCCAATAATAGAATGAAGTCATGATCAAGTACACACTTTCTCAATGGTGGTAAAGTGGGTTCAATCAAGCCCCCAGGAGGAGCGCTGGACTCTGTGCCCAGCATTCGTGTCCAAACGGCGGCACTGCAACTTCCGTATCAGTCCGTGACGTCACCCGGCGCAAAACAACTTTTCCCCATTGACTAACATGGGGAAAGAGACGTCTGTAAATCAGCGGATACTTTTTAAAAAACTAAATAAACTACCCAGTATGAACTATTTTATAGCCCTTATTAGAATCATTAAGTCCTTAAAGTTGTAAAATGCACTAAGTGCATTTTACAACTTTAAGGACTTAATGATTCTAATAAGGGCTATAAAATAGTTCATACTGGGTAGTTTATTTAGTTTTTTAAAAAGTATCCGCTGANGTGTGCCTTGGCAGTCTCAGGTCAACCACTTCTTGGACTTTGGTTGCCATCAGAGGCAACCAGTTTATAACAAAGAAATAAGGACAGCAAAATGTGCACCCCAAAATAGATAAATGTAAATTATTTGTTGTATTAAGAGTGATATTTAATTATTGTTGTGACCAGTCGGAACCTGAAACTTAAGTTGCACGTGCATTGGTGTGATTACGGAGCCAGAAAGCCATGCACGTATACTCGCGTGCGCGGTGCGCAGTGTGTTTGTTTTACAAAAAATGGCGAAGCAAATTAAGTTGTTTGACTGTGGGGTAAAAAGTTCGGCCAACCCGTCAACATCTCAAACAAATGTTCAAAGTGATTCAACTGATAAAGCGCAAGGTGAACCCGAACGAACCCATGGATGCATAATAAGAACTGGATACAGCGTGGGAGGCAGGGTCTCGTTCTTTCCTATGAGAGCTGCTCATTGGCGCATGAAGACGAAATGGCCCAACTTTTGAGAGAGCGAAACGTCACAGATTACCCATCATGCCTGGCTGTCAGAGCAGAAGAACCCGTATAGAGTGGCGAAGTCACGCCCATTTACTTCCGGTCCATGGGACCCTATTTCGGAAAAATAATGCATTGAAGTCAATGGAGAGAGAAAACGTATCTTTCGATCACGTTTGAATTNACTTAATTTGCTTCGCCATCTTTTGTAAAACAAACACACTGCGCACCACGAACGCGAGTATACGTGCATGGCTTTCTGGCTCCGTAATCACACCAATGCACGTGCAACTTAAGTATCAGGTTCCGACTGGTCACATCAATAATTAAATATCACTCTTAATACAACAAATAATTTACATGTATCTATTTTGGGGTGCACATTTTGCTGTCCTTATTTCTTTGTTATAAACTGGTTGCCTCTGATGGCAACCAAAGTCCAAGAAGTGGTTGACATTTTTTCTGAATGGTTGCCAATGGCAACCTGGCAACCGTTACTGTCGAGCCCTGGTTAGATTGATGTTTACACCTTCATCAAGTCAATTTAATTCATACACCCCAATATAACAAATCCCAAAGGGTTGAACAATCAGTACAGCACATTACACTTTCTTTTTGACCCCTGCTTTGGATAAAGTAACCCTTCAACGGGGAAAAGGTAACTTTAAAAAGAGATTCTACCGAGTGCTTTGGCAGACAAAGGATATACCAATAGAAGGATAAACATAAGGCCAACAAAAGCAAGACAAAATGAATGATCACTATATACAAATAAGAAAAATAATCATAAAAGGTTTAAAGAACTTTTGAACATCTACTTTATACAACTACAAAGCTCTGCTGCCGTTCTCTCTAGCAGACTTAGTAAGGTGATCACTAATGATTTACAACTTTAACATAAACTGACTACCAGACTTCACTTTCCTGCAAGTGAAGTCTGTTAGCGTGACAATATTTCACCACTGTGTCACGCACTGTCACGTACCTGATGTAATATTGCACCGAAGAGCAGTGCCACATAACTTCTGCTGCACAACACATGTCTTAACGGCGAGGACATTTCGAAATGTAGTCTGTTGCACCGCCGACCACAACAACGTATGTTTGATAGTCATTGCCAAATTGCTAAGTATACACCTATCATCCTGAAACACCTTTATAGGTAGAAACAAATACTCCCAAATGTGCCATTAGGAAACATAAGATTGAGTTATATGTGTATAATATGCTTGGGGATTAAAGTTTCAGCAGAAAAAGGAAGTACTGAAACAGATGCATATGATAGATAAGTAACCAAATTACAGTAGAACTAGACAGTGGTGCACCAAATACGCAGTAAAAAAAGACATGTTAACTCTTGCACAAGCCTTGTGAGATCAAACATTAACACTTAGGCATGGAATCAGTTCGAGAAATATTTCCAATATAGTGATTCTAACTAGAATTACTTTATTTTGTTGAGTAGTGTAAAATGTGTCTAGAAGAACTAAAGCTTGAAGCCTTATTATTTTTAATCTAATTAATGTTGATGTTTGCTGGCTCCAAAACATCTACCTGGCAACACAGCATCACAAACTAGGCCTTAGACCTGCGATCTGATTCACTATATCTCATGCATATCTCGAGTTAACATTGGTGTATTTTAGGATATAACTATGTTTCACTTCCTCGATCTTCTGTAAGATAGCCTTGTTAAGCTTTGCGTTCTCAAACATGCTCAACTTCCTGATACTTTTTTGTGGACTTAACTTGATTTCTTAGATTTATAAATAAACATGTGTTTGTGCTTGAATTTAAATTACATTGCATTTAGCTGACGCTTTTATCCAAAGTGACTTACAATAAGTGTGTTCGACCAACAAGACTTGAAGAAAACAGAATCATGTAAGTACATAGAGCTAAAACATTTCAAGTGCTACTCAACTGGCTTTAGATAAGCCAGCCCTTTATTAGTATATAAGTGCTTTGTTAATAGTTCTATCTCTCGAAGTGGAGTCCAAAGAAATGAGTTTTCAGTCTGCGCCGAAAAGTGTGTAAGCTTTCTGCTGTCCTGATTTCAATGGGGAGCTCATTCCACCATTTTGGAGCCAGGATAGCAAACCCACGTGTTTCTGCTGATGGGAACTTGGGTCCCCCTCGCAGTGCGGGTGCAGCGAGCTGTTTGGCTGATGCAGAGCGGAGTGCACGTGCTGGGGTGTACGGTTTAACCATGTCCTGGATGTAGGAAGGGCCAGATCCATTCACAGCATGGTACGCAAGTACCAGTGTCTTGAAGTGGATTCTAGCAGTTACTGGAAGCCAGTGAAGGGAGCGGAGGAGCGGCGTGGTGTGGGAGAATTTAGGAAGGTTGAAGACCAGACGAGCCGCTGCATTCTGGATGAGCTGCAGAGGTCGGATGGCACATGCAGGTAGACCAGCCAGGAGGGAGTTGCAGTAGTCTAGGCGTGTTTTTCATACATTAGCCACATTGTTATATACATATCAATTTCATTAAATATCCCTAAACAATGTCGATCAGCCTTGTAGATAAAAACCAACCATTGGTCAAACTTATTTTCTCCCACTTGAAGCACATCATAAGTTTTAACAGGAACATAAAAGTTACACACGGCGTGCATTGCTCTGAGTTACTGTTTTCCTTTGTGGTTGGACCACATTTAGAAGATCGGAAGTTATTATGGCGCAAATTCCTTGTTTAAAGCAGAATGAATTGAATCATACATCGTCACGCATATTGCAGGATTTGGGTAAAAAGTTTAAAGTTTGGAAGAAAATATCCGAGTTGGAGTTAGAAATTGTGTTGTTCTCACACTTCAATGTTATCTTGATTCTCTGAGCATTGTAGTGATTTGTAGGAAGGAAAATCCTTTACATAATACTCACAATATTACACTCTACCTTGAGCAAACGTTGTGATTGTGCAACTGTTGTGAAAGACATTATCTATGTGTGATGCATTTAAAAAGCAGAACCATGCTGACTCACTGAGGTATCTTGATGATGAGCATACAGAGCTGTGTATTACAGTATCCGTTCTCAGATATTCACGTCTGCGTATACTTATCTTCATTTTAATTTTTTCATCTACGTCCAACACACTCTGACTTAGTGGCTGCCTCTGTGATTTCCTGCAAAACAGAACACAGTTATTTTATCAAGAAAAATCCTGTCCACTCATAATGAAAATGCAAAAACACACTTGAAGAACTGTTATGGACAAACACACACAGTGACCTCTGTATTGTAATGTGTACCCATGTCTAAGATACAAAGTTTCAAAGGCTCTGTTGTCCGCTGTACCATGCATATACCGGGTACAAATAAAAACTGTAAGAAAGCAAGTTCAGATCCAGCCAAATCCGCCGATGTGTGATGCCTCAAAAAATAATATAACGGCATATACTCAATCTAACTTAGTTATCGCTGTGTACTCCTCAACACTTAACACACGGAGTGGCTTTAAATCTCCATGGAAGGAGTTTTTCAAAAGGTGAACTATCTTCCGCAGTACGTGTAGACGAATCAATGACGATGTAATTTACAGAAACTGAGTTGTTTACTTTGTCCGCATTTAAGTACGGTTTTGGACCCGTCTAGTGTTTCCTCCCACACACACGGACTCTAAGAAGTTGCATGTCTTATTTCACGTATTTTCAAGTAATCTGCCCTCCTTTCTCTTTATCTCCGTCTCCGTCTCTCGAAGGCCTGATGTTTTCTGCCTGTGTGCGTTACCAAAGTGCTTCCTCTGATCAGGACGCTTTTAAATTGATAACAACTACGTCGCATGACCTACATTTGTCTGAAAATAGGTTGCAAAGAAAGTTAGTTTTATTCTCTATTCACATGCCGTCACATAGGTTTGATATTATCATCATAGAGACACACAACTATAGCACATACAAAAAAAATGAGTGTTTTCTGTTTTTAGAGAAAGATAATACAACAAGGAGTACACAAAAATATATTCAAGCCAAGGAAGGCCGAGAAGTATCTCGCTTCCCCCTTTTTTTTTAAAAAACGTCCTAAATACATTTTCCTTGAGAAAGTGATTCTCTCATTACAAATATTTCATATTTACAAATATTATAAGATTTCAAAACAACCTGTTTAAAGCCAGATGCGACCTTTGAGTCGAATTTGAGATTTGACGTGTGAGCTGTTTTATTCAAGCTTTTATATTTATTCCAAAAACATTTTGGATGTACTTAATAAAATCATATACTGCGTTAATCGACATTGATCACCATTTTCATATTAACCATGAGACACATGTGTAGTGTGAAATGAATCCCTCATAATGACAAAGCCACGGAAAAATGCCAGCCCCCCCCTTTTTGTTTTTGGTGAAGTCAGATGTTTCTTGCATTAAGACATCCTTGTAGTGCATTCTTTTTATTATTTTCAACAACAAAAAAATACCATTAGTTTTATAGAATGTCAAATATATTATTATATATCCTAAATATATATATTCTTTTTTTTTGGCTGCTTTATGGATGTTTTTTTTGTATTATTTAGTCATCGTTTTGGCTTTACTGCACAAATCCTCTTTGGTTCTCTCCTTTTCTCACACTCTGATTGTCAATAAGCTC
Source organism: Notothenia coriiceps (assembly GCF_000735185.1). Lineage (NCBI taxonomy): Eukaryota > Metazoa > Chordata > Actinopteri > Perciformes > Nototheniidae > Notothenia > Notothenia coriiceps. The sequence goes on from NW_011359136.1 coordinate 25,347, forward strand.
AGAGGGGACACGCGTTCATGCATTTGGCTTAATACGTCACCAAGGGCAGGACTTTTACTTATAAATAAGTGTCTATTATATTCAAGCCTTTGCCAAACAAGTTTACTCAATAAGACTATCGCCATGAGGGACAAGTCTCTGTATTTCGCAGTCTCCTGGAAAGCAGTAAAACTTCCCTTGCCTTACTGGAAAGGGAAAGACCACTCCTACAGAGCAGCAGGAGGAAGCTATGGTTGAAAATCCTAAGTAGCGTCCAAAGAAAAGTCTGTGTTGTGTTTGCTCCAGATAAACAATAAACTCAGTGTTAGGAGGAAGTATTAAATAAAAAGGGGCGAGGACGAGCAGACTCCCCTGCAGGCAGTAGCCATGAGGGCAGTGTTTGTGTATTTACTCTGTCTGCCAGAGGGGGGAGACAAAAACTCTCCAACTTGAATAAAGCAATACAACTAAACCCAGATGTTCCCCTGAGACCACAATTGTGGAAACATTGAAAGAGTTTTTCCGTCTCACCAGAGGACTGTAAATATAAGAGGAAACAGTTGAGCAACATTGCATATCGAACAAATATGTTAAGTAAGCAGAGTTCATGCATTTCTTCTGCATTTGTCATCTCATCTATTTTGGAGAAGGCATCATTGTTAGTACTGCAGTATAAGTTCATTCTCCATCTACAATACTTGCAGTGGTAAAAAGAGCTCCTTGCACACATAAGAGATGTGTGAAGTTTCTAATGATTGGCCCAAATTATTGTTTTTGAGTCATTCAATAGTTTAAGGTCTCATAATTCTATCTATGTGGTTTTCTTTTGAATTATGTGACCCTGCAAAACGTCCTCTTAAACCGTTTCCTGCCTTTCCAGCTCCCAGTTTTCCCAGAGTCCACTCCTCCGTCAGAAGGAGGCCTGAGGATCGTCGTCCTGTCTCCACATGTCGCTGCCACGGTGAGAAACGACGACTCAATTCACACACACGAAAACAACAGATCTTTTCTCACCCAGTTCTCTTATCAACATGTACAGTCCTGTTTTGAGAAAGATTGGTTCCTCTGGTAACTTGAAAAAATAGACTCAGGGATATGATGAATGGGCAGAAAGCAAATAGACGGCTCCAAACACAAGTAAAAAACATTTCAACAATTCTACATATAGGTGCTTTAAAGAGGACATAAAATGCTCATTGTCAGGTGAATATCAATATGTAGTGTCCCTACTTTAAAGAGTCCTCTCCTGCTGATGTTCAGGTGTATATCAGTATGTAGTGTCTCTACATGTCTCCATGCTTTATTGTTCAAAAAGCTCTTTATTGTTCTCATACTGCCTGTGCTGCTGCACCTCTTTTCACCCTCTGTCTGAAACCAGAGCCAACCGCTTGGATACGTCCCGCACCTTAGTCTATTACGTTTAATGTAGGAATTAGTTTCAGTCAGGTGTGTTGGAGAGAAACTCTGGGGGAACTTTTTCTATTAAGCTTTTTCCATATTCGGGGTGTAGACTCCGTATTTTACTAAGAAATATGGAATTTCTAGAGGATGGTAAGTTTGTTATTTAATAAGTTTTATGAACTCCGACCGGCAGGGTTTACCAGAGTCTTAGATGTGGACGCCTTTCTTCCGAAGACGGTCTCGTCTCCACTCGTTATTTGAAAAACAGGGATTATTTCTAGCGTCAAAAACCTTTTCAAGGACTGGGACTGGTCGATACCAACAGGGATATTCAATTAAGAATTTAACTATAGGGTTTGATCGGTTACCTCCCTTTTTTTGTCGGGATGTTTCCGACCCCAACACACAAGAAGCCCACGTTTAGACTGTCTAAATGATCAAATAGTTAGTACTTTGAAGCATAGTTGTCGGACATGAACTTGTTATACCACCTCCACGGAACGATTGTGACATTTTACTACTTTGTCTACAAATCATTTCGTTTATGAAATGTAAAACTAAGTTCTATATCAAATATATACTAAATAAAGTACTCTAAAAAATTTACTTGATCAAGCGAGTTGTCTTGAAGTATTAAATGTTGTTATGCTGCTTTAAATCCTGTGACAGTTCCAAATAAGTACCACGCCAAGGTCCTACCACCGGTATGTGTATTGCCAGACAAAAAGTTTAGGACCTACGATCCGGACAGCCAGCCCCGGAAATCACGGATGGAACAAGCCCTGAAAGGTTCCTTTGACCTCCGTCACAAATATTGCAACAAAATTGGGGTTTGGTATGACGTAATACAAATTAAGATACTATTCGTCAAGTGGATCAAGGAAGTTGTTATGTACTACTGGTATTGGACGTATAACCTGTAACAACTGATAAGTTCGACTAGTTGTTAAATCGTACAGTAAATTCAAAGCATTGATTAATGAATCACTTTTTTGTGTGGAAATTGTCATCTAAAATTCCACAACTGTTACGATGTAGGGAGAAATACTCCTCCGATAGTGGTTTACGGTTTAATAGATTTTTCCCGGGTTATCACGAAAAACCCCATACGGTAAAGAGTCTGTGATACAGTTAATGCATTAACATCCGTACATNTCTCATACTGCCTGTGCTGCAGCACCTCTTTTCACCCTCTGTCTGAAACCAGAGCCCAGTCTGCTCTGATTGGTTAGCTGGCCGGCTCTGTTGTGATTGGTCAACCGCTTAAAGATGCCCCGCCCCCTAGCCTATCACATACAATGTGTTGGATCACAATCTTGTATCCAGTATATTTAATAAGTTCTGTGACGTAATAAAAATCTAGCTACATGTTTACTTTGATGTCCTGACCCTTTACTATTTATTTTCATTCTTATTTCCTGCTCGTTTGTAAAAGCAGAAAGCAATAGACTTCAGTGATAAAACAGCAGGTAGTTGTAATGACTAGGCCAATAATACATATGATAGGAAATGTGTTTGAGCCATGAGCTTGAAATGCACTAATGTTAGATCATCCTTGTTCATCCTCTGGGATTAGTCATAAGGCTGACGTGCTGTTTTCACATCACTGCTTTCACCTTAAAGACTGTATGATCACCGAAACGTGTCAAACATTTACCTCTTTCGCAATACTTTGGACCAAAAACTTCCGGAGGTATTTTTACCCTTTTATGACTTGCTTATTTTTCCAATGCAGTCAGTACTCAAAACAACACCCACTCTTTATCCCAAGGCAGAAGTTTCAAGATTGCTCAAATGCATGTTGACTCATATTTGAACCGGTGGGAATTTTCTTGTTATTATCACCTGACGTATGTTGTTACAGTAGATTACTAGCTTAAAATGCATTTATTTGAAATCCATCTGTTTTTAAAGGTCCCATCTCATGGCCATTTCTACTGATCATAATTCCATTGTTGAGGTCTACTAAAATAGCGAGACACAGTGAAACCCAGCCCCATGGCGCATTAATGATATACTTTCCCCATTGAAACCACACCTGACACCATTTTTTCATACTCTCCTAGTATACAACAAACATTAGGGTGGCAGAAATAGCGTTTTTTGAATTGTTGTTAGCTTGTAAACATTGCGTTATTTAAGGTCATGGCACTGTACACTATGTGACTTTAGGACACGTGTGCCTCTCTTTACTCGGTGCATATTTGCAGATCTTATTAACATACAGAGTTACAAGTTGTCAGTTATGCAGATGTAACATCGGTGCTGGCAAAGTATGTGCGTGGCAAAGTAGCTTCTTCTTCCTCAGTTGTGTTCCCACCTTTTGTCATAAATGAGATTTTATGACTAAATTCCACTTTTGCATAAGGTTGTATAATATTCCACGGCACAAATGTGTCATTGTATTGTTTTAACTATTCACACAACGTGTCACAGATACAAAGCAATGACTTGTTTTATGATACACAATGATTAGTACATTGACATGACATTGAACCCAGTCACCTGATGGACTAGTTCAAATGAGTAATGCCTTTATCTACAGTATATCCAGACAGACATACCCTTACTCACTGCACTATTACTGTTCATGAGGTCATCAAGGTGAGGATAACTTATACCGTACATGGACAGTGGAGTTTCTGTAATTAAGGCAGAGTATTGTTTAGTCTTGTCAAAGGTAGGAGTGATGATTCATTCCTGTAAGGCATGTGATTTTCCTTGTTGTCAAAGTGGGATTTTCCAACCCTGACTCTTAAAGAATGCTTTTCCCATGAAACCAAACTGTATTCTCAATTACATTCAGAGGGACACATGTTTTACTCTGGATTCAATCGATGTTTTAAAACGATACAAATTGAACCAAAGCTACTATTTGGTCATGTTCAGTTCTGGTTTGGCTTAACTAAGGTTTTTTTTTGTCATTTCAAATGAATCAACGTAGACTTGTGGTTTCACATTTCAAACAAATACATGTCTCCTGTGTTTGTTGACCCCTGCCTTACGCAGACTGCTACAGATTTCTTTAGAAATGGATTTGTGAAACATCGACAAATAAACTTATCCAACATAAAATCGGTTTCCCTCTAAACTTAATTGAGAATGCAGCTGTATTCCCATATGTAGTTGTATGGGAATGTTCTTTTTTGGAACCCAAACTTGATCTTCACATATGCAGTAAATAGTGAACATAATGAGGGACAGTTACGTGTCTTTTTATTATTAGAAAAATATGTACAGTAACATATAAACCCCTCTCTCTCTCTCTCTCTACATACAGCATAGAAAGTGATATTCCATCATAAATCAACATTAAGATCAGCTTCCTGTATGGGCCTTCAGGTTTAAGTCTTATGTAATAGGGGAATGACCTCAATGGCTATATGCTTCAGTTACATACACTTCATTCCCCCTCTTACATTTCCTTAGTTTGGACATTTCTTACCATTTGCAGCTTCATAGACAATGTTTGTCCCAAGACATGTTTATATTTTCTGTGCTTTAATTGATGGCTTCAATCACTAGAGGTTGCTACACAGTGGAAGCTAAGTTACAAGTCATCTGAGGTTAATATGATTTGAAAGATCACATTCTTCTGAGAGCATTTGAAAGGATTTTTTAAAGTCAAAAGTAGAAACTGAAAAACAGATGTGCATATTTTTGGCAGACGGGCATTCCCCTTAAAAAGAACCTCATGTTTCACAAAAATAAAATCCACCAACATTAATATTCTATTGCATCTATAGTACATCTACAGTGCTAATAAAAACACACACTCTGGTAGAACAAGATCTTTCTATTTACATATGTATATACTGCTATTCGAGCATCTATAGAAAGTTAAATAACAACTGTCTTCACTTGCCTTCAGAGTCCCCTTTCAAAGTAAGCACTTTTTTGGGGGGGGTGTGGCACACTGTCAGTCTCAGGTAGTAATCTGTTTAGGCTGCTTGACACAGAGAAACAGCCTGGTGTGAAATGGTTTTCAAATGACAGTATTGCGTGCAGGTGGGAGTGTGTGTCCCGCCGATGAGCTTTCTATCGGCACTTGACCGTCCTTCACTAAGAACGGGAAGTAAGTAGAGCAGTAAAGCCCTTTGAACTTGGTGCTGCAGAAGCAGTAGACCAGCGGATCCAGAAGACAGTCCATGTAGGAGAGCACCATGAGGCCGTCGAAGAGCACCGCAGCTTTATCCTGCTGGGGCAGAGGCCACTCTTGGACGCGGGCAATCAGCAGAATCATCCTGGCAATGGTGCAGGGGAGGAAGCAGAGGGAGAACACCACCATGACGGAGGTCACCAGGAACACCGCTCGCTTCAGCTTCGTCCTGTCGCCCACGGTCTTTTTCCTGAGCCGGTTGACGATGTGCACGGTGCAGTAGACCAGGATGACGAAGGGGATGAGGATCTGGGTGAAGAAGACCACCTCTCGCAAACTGTCCACCACATCCTTCAATCAGAAGAAAAGATCAAGTTAATCGTCTTTTTTATATCAACAACAACAAATTCTCGTTAACACTCGGCCCTTGTGTCTCTACCAATTGTGTCAGTATCAGGACAGCATCGGTCAGAGGTTTAACCACTATTCTAAATATTGATTTCATGTAAAATCTTATTCTGTAAAGTAACAAGTAAATGTAAATATAGTAAAGTCAAAAGCGCTAGACCAGACATTAGTAGTTGGCTTATTGATAAGTGGATCGCCAGAAAAATAAACTCCAAATGTTTGATGAATTGTTAAAATAATGGTAAAAGTCTCAAGAAGCTTTTTCCAACCTCACAAATATTGAGATGTCCTTCTTTTTCTAAATGTACTGTTTATCATATTGAACGCAACATTTTGGGGGTTTTGGTCTGAGTTTGAAAAAACAGATTCAAATACTTTTTTTGGTAACCGTCCATAAACATCATGTCTATATGACAGACACTGACTCAATTTGGTTTTTAGCTGTCCCTGTGATATTAGGTGCAGTTTGACACACTCCAGGTTTAACATATCTTAATTGTAGCAACACTATGTGCTGTGTCAGTGCAAAAATAGCTCCGGAAACAGACTTTATCTACAGTGAGTGGTGCTGGTGAGTGATAATACTCCCTAAAACTGGACCCACATACGGCATTCCTGATTAGGTCTCTCAACACCGTACTCACATTGATACAATTATCATCTTTGTTACATTGGGTTGAGAGGATGTTTCCACAGAACTGCTCTGCACTTTGAATCCACTGTGTATTGCACAAATGGAGCAGTGTGTCGTTATCCAAATGTGCACACTCAGCACAGGGTTGCCACATTTGAGTGTGAGAAACACGTGAATGAAACACACCCAAAACATTACCAAGTAAATCCTAACCGTTTGGGATGAATTACTCCGTTTCACTCATCGCATGCAGTTTAACCTAATTTTTGGGGACTGATACTGAAAACATACCAATAGAAAACTAACTTGTTAAAAGCGTCGTATACTGAGGATTTACAATAATGACTTATTTAGTGAGTAAACCTTACCTTAATCAATATATCTTCTGGAGCATCTTCTGGGTTTTTCCCATGGCTGTTGCAGCAATCAAAGTTTTTGAGCATGGTGGGGATGGTGAGAGGCAGAAGAAGCAACCAGATGAGGATAGAGATATGAGGAGATTTCTTGAGAGCTCTTAAAAGATTCTTTCGACCTGGGTGCACCACGTTAAAATATCGATCAATGGAAGTGACCGTCAGGAAGGCAATGCTGGCCCCTCGGTTTAAAAACAACATGAACAGCATGGCTTTGCACACAGTGTCGTTATCACTCCTCCTCTCTCCTTGGATGAAGTTGTATGCCTTTATGGGCATACAGAAGAGCAGGAGAATGTCAGCCAACACCAGGTTGAAGAGGAAGACGTTGTTGGTGTTGGATTTCCAGAATTTCAGCTTGAATATGAAGAGGTGGAGGACAGATGCGTTCAGAGGCAATGCCAGGATGCAAATCATAATTATGACAGCTGCATAGAATCTATACAGAGCCTTGTTTGTGGCAAGGCAGTCCTCAATACTTTGGTAGGGAGACACAGTGGTAGACACAGTGGTAAGTACTGTGGTAAGTACAGTGGCGTTAACCATTTTAACAGTGAAATACACTTTCCTGTGTTACAGCAAAGTGTTCTCTTTTAATCTGACAAGGAAATCCCTGCAAACATGAAGTCTCACCCACAAAACAAACTTGCCAAACAAGTTTTGCCAATGCCTTCCTGTTTCACTCCTCTTTTAGGTTTTAAATGTCCTCGTGTGTTTTTCCAGTTTCAAAAGTCTTTGTTGTTAGGATCTCCTGAGCCTTGGAGTGATTCTCTCAGAGTGCAGAGCAAAAATGCTTCACGGTTTCTTTGAGTTTTGTTGCAGTTCAGCCCCTGTGCTTTTGTAGCTCCGCCTTCCTCTGTAGCCTGAGGAGGTGAGTCAACAGCTGCTTTTCCAATGCTGGATCAGTGGTCCTAACAAGGAGTAAAACCAGCCTGTTACGTTTGAAATACATAATACCAAAAGACAGTTTCTTAACAGCAATATAGGACGTAGTTAACATCAAACCAAGCACAAAGGTGGTGTCATTAAGAGATGAAACTCAGTCAAAGTCTGCGCGCTGTGCTAAGCCCTGACAGGCCCTTGCTGGATCCTTATGAAAACATTCTGTTACTGATTGCTTACACTGATTTGACTTTTGACAGGCAGCCAATGGTACATTTCATATTCCTTCAATGCATAATCCAATTTCCTGGCACAGACTGTGAGAATAACCGTTGTTCTGCTCTTGAAGGCTCAGTAAATCCCTGAAGCTGCTGAATGACAGCTTTCAAACACTTTCGCTCTTTGCTCTCTGTTCAATATTGCGCGCGTTCTTCGCAGATGGTAAAATACTAAAAAGGGACATTTTAGGAACTCTGTCCTTAGAGTAAGCAGATGTGGCTCCCTGGGAATTGATGATGAATGTACGTGTACGCATTGAGTAGATAGATATAGTGCTGCTGTCATTTTGTTCTACGATGTAAGGGAAAGTCAATGGGGTTGCAAGGAATGTTAAGTCCTAAGGGAGGAGAAGGGGGGATAGCTTTGGGCCTCTCACTCAACTCTGCATGCCTCAAACTTTGCATGCTTCAAACTCCTGCGCGACTGCAGCTACAAGTCCAAACAGCTCGCAAGATTAAAACCGGTTTTTGAGACGTGGCGAGGACATGACCTCGTATAGGTACACAAAAACTTCACTTTGTTATATATCAATGAGTCTATTGTTTGTTTTGTGACCACTTGTCCCTTAATCCCTAAGCTTTATAGCTTGAGATGATTAATGCATTATTTAGCTTTGATCTAAGATTTATATGTGTGATTGTGAGTTTGATTACATTGAACTTGTCCTGGATTTAAAGGTGGGAGATCATTACCTTTTATGATCATTCATCGTCCCTTCTTCTCCTCCAGTCAGACAATGGTTCAATTTAATATTGGTTTAGACCGTTAACAATGCAGAGGATCAAAGTGTAATTTAAGGGTCTGATGGCCCTCTGTATCTACTCAACAGCCTGACTTTAGCTACCAGCAAGATACCTTTTATGATAAGGTTGATAGTAGGGCAATATCATGTCGTAATTTAAAGGGCCCGTGTCAGGCTTCTCTGGTTATCACCCGTCCCCTTGTGTGTTATGAAGCTTTCTCTGCATGTAAACGGTCTGCAGAGTCAAAACCCTCAAAGCACACCCTGTAGGGAGTAAAACTCTAACACAGAGAAGACCTGTCTATGCTGCCCCAGAACGCTTCGTTGTGGATTTCACTTTTTCCATTTCTTTCTTCCGGGAACCAAGTGACGTAACGACGAGCCGTTATGTCCGTGGATTGGTTCCAAATTGACCAATCGGCGGACTTCCTCACACACTCAACACACACACTGTGAGTCGGTCGGGCTGGGTTTTTGTCTCGCTGTCTCGCAGACGGCCACTGGGCTCATAGGGAGGGAGGGGGGAGGGGGGCAGGAGCTCCAACAAGCCGTGTAGGACAGAGAGTGAATACACATACTATACAGAGATGCTGTATGAGAAACCAATGTGAGTTTGGAAAATGTCACAATATAAATCTATTCTAGTAGACCCCAACAATGGAATTATGATCAGTAGAAATGGCCATGACATGGGACCTTTAAAGCTATCCCTGCAATTATGGGAAACACATGAACTTATGATTCATTTTTTAGGCGCAATACGATACTCTCAATTAATTGATGTTGTGTCAACGAAGTATTCCCTTATTGCTACAGAGCAAAGAAATGAGGGAAGAGCTCATTCTCATTTATAATAAATGAAATGTGGTTTCTGTTTTCATGTTATTGTGCTTCTCCAGTATTTGTGCTGTTATTTTAATTAGCAGAGTTGGCTCATAACACGTAAAAGCCAAGACGATTACTTTCATATTGCTGCATAAATGTGGCCTCTACAGATGCCGTTCCAAAGTCAGTAAAAAGCTGATTACTTAAATGTTTGAATAACATGTACTATTCAAATGATAAACATGGCATTTTTCAACAATCATTATAAAAACGAGACATCTTCCAGGTAATTCTTTTTTGTTATTGAAATCATGGCTTGTTTATTGTGAGTGTTGGAATCTGAGCGGTGCGGCATCAGAGGAAGACGATGCTTAGCCTCTCAGACAGATTAACAATCAGACCAGTGTTCTCACTTTGTAAAGCAGACCTGTGACTCCAGTAACACTCAGTGTAAAGCTGTACCTGCTGCTATTACTCAAAGCTGTTCAGAGATTTCTCGCTGTCATCCATACTTTCTCACAGGAGGTTGAGATGTTTAGCACATACTTTTGGCTTCAAGCGTGCACACAGTGAAGCTTTACTTCATGTGTTATCCAGCAGAAGCACTCATTTCTGATCTTTGTGTATTACTGTTCTGCATTTTACATGTTGTGTCCCATTCAAAAGCATTTAAAAAAAAAAAAAAAAAAGGGAAAGCAGAGCATATTCATCCCACCCCAGGGACTGGTAAGACTCAGACTAAACAGATAAAAGCCTGACGAAGTGTCTTCAGGGTTAACAGGGTGGATGTCATAGTTAATATCCACTCTGTTAACTCTGAAGAGAGGTACTCAGACAGCTGGCTTACGGCTGGTGTTTCTTGTAAACCTTATCTGAGATAACTATAAAGTAGAACATTTGTTTCACGCTTTACTTTAAAAATGATTGGGCTTATTTTCCAGAAATATCGGCAAAAACCACCCAAATGATGAGTTTAACAGAGAGACGTTACATCTTGCATTAGGGTGAGGACATCTCCAGTATGCACAGAAATCATCTGAAGGTCTCTGATCAGCAGGAACTCCAGATGGTCTTTCTTCAGCCAACAGCAGCCCAGTATGAAGATAACCTCTGCCCCGTGTATGGTCTTTAAACACAAGGGAACGCAGCTGGAAGCCTTCGAGTCCTTGACCTTTCAGCCGAAAGTTGAGTACTTCACAAAACTTTTGCTACGGTTCATGTGATCCTCAGACACCCGAGTGAAGCCAGAGAAAAGACCCCAACGGAAATCAAGCTCAGGGTGAGATGTTTTCTCGGGTCCGCAGCCAAGAACAAATTGACTTGAACACTCCTCTGTTTCTTCAACCTGAAACTCTAGCTTTCCAAGTAAAACAGACGAGTGCAGCCAGAGAAAGACCTGAACAGACATGGAGCTCAGGGTGAGATCTTTTCTCGGGTCCGCAGCCAAGAACAAATTGACTTCATCACTCCTCTGTTTCTTCAACCTGAAACTCTGCATCTCCAAGTAAAACAGATTACCACAGACACTCAGTGAAGTGGAAGTCCACCCATGTGGAAGACAAATGGGACAGTGATAACCTTGAGTAAGAAGGCAGAATGATTCAATCACCTTCTGAGCCGACGCCCTTTGTTCGCAAGTCTACTGGAGAGAAAAGGTTGAGGCACCAAGAAATGGAAAACATGGGTGAAACTGCAGGAAAGCTTGTTGACAAAGGCGAGGTGAAAGGTCAGTTGAATTTGCAGCACCTCCTAGAAAAATGTCTGTAAGCTCAGATGGTGAGAAAAGCAGAAAGCTCACGTCTCCACACCCGAACATGCATATGAATCAAACTTAATGCAACATTGAAACATTCCCCCCCCTTGTGAAAGACAACAGGGCCTGCAGAAATCAGGAAGCTATTGTTAGTTTTATGAACGACCACATAGAGAGTGCCTAAAGCTTTGACATGGAAACTCTTTCCACGGGCAGTGATGAAACAAAAACACATGTTCATCTCTGCCAGGGCAGCGAGTCAAGGCCAGGAAGCAGATCATGCTCAAACCGGGTCAAAGGTCGAAAACAAGCTCCAGCAACAACAACAGCATTTTGTCTTTGTGCACCAAGTCAAGTCCCAACACCTCTGAATTCATTTCCCACGCATTCCTCTCCGAGAAGCCTACTGTGACACAGTAGACAGTGAGGATGAAGATAACCCTCCCGGTGTCACCAGTTTCCCAAGCTCCCATCCCATGCTCCCCTTCTTGGGCTGCAGGAGTCCCATTTCATTTGAAACCTTTCAAAGGAGGATTCTGGGATGCTGAGGAGGGATGGAAGTTTCTAGTAAAACAGAAACGTGACACAAGTCCTGGATCTGGATCAGGCCCTCAGCAACAATAATCTACTAACAGCTCAACAAATATAATTCAATTGATCTTGACATATACTTTTAAAAAAATTAATTGGCAATTGAGTTTTCAACCTTTTTCCCACATAGCATTTTTACAAGTGGTATTATTGTTGGCCCAGTTTTTGCTTTCCGTTTTCCCCAGAGCCTACTTTCAGGAACAATTTTCGCAGAATTATTCAGACTATCAGGCAAAAAAACGAATATTCTCATACATCAGAGTTGCTTTTCAATGCCACTCATCATTACCATGTCAATAATAATAATATGCACATGAGGGCATAAGATCATCCAGCTTTGAAGAACTGGCTGTTTTTTTATTAGAAAACATCCAAGAGATCTTGTCTGGTGGCACATAGAATAGCTCAGTGAAAGTAAGACTTTCAGAGAACCAAACTAAATGCTGATGGTGTCATTATTCTTTAGCCAGTACATTGTGCAATCAACATTTCTGTTTTTAATGACATTGGAAAGGAAACCTGATGTTGCAGATTCAGCAACAATTGCACAAACATCTTTTTCTGCTTGTGTGGTATTCTGATAGCAAGCTAAATGGAGTTTATGCTGAAAGTACTTATTCAGTACTAATATATCACCTGATCAGCAATCGGCCTCATCTATGCAGCGCTGCATTGGCACAGGAAGTCATCTGCTGTCATTTCATCAGTTTAGCATGAAGCTAGCTTAGGCTTCCTCTCTGATTTATCATCATATCTTGTCTTTCCTGCTACAGAAAGCACACACATGAAACAATGAGCATATCTACACAACAAAATGCCACTTCCCTACTTGTTCACCTATTTGAACCACCTTAACTCAGTGTAATAACATCAAGAAAACTAAACAGTTGTATCATATTACAATGGCAGAGGAGTTGAGAAAGAAGTTTTCTTTCGACTTTAATCCTTGAAAGACTTGGTTTGACTTGGTTTGCCATACATCTCAAAAATGTAATATACAGACATCCCCGTTTCCTCTGGATGCTATACAACCAAAACATACCTTCAAAAAACTAGTGTTATTCCTATCAGCTGTTCTGCTGCACAGTGAAATAAGCTAATGTTGTCAAGCTTACATGCTAACACAAGATAGTGAACATGATAAACTATGTTATATCTTGCTTTATTTCTTTGTTTATATGCAGAGACAGAGGGGATCAGACAGAGGACATGAAGAGGGTCTGCAAAGGAGATACCATCCTCTCTGACAGAGACATGAGAAATCAAGACAAAAGTCTGCAAAAACTGGAAACCAGTAAAGTCCAGGTGAGACATTTTTTAAAAACTATATCTGGACAGTTGGTGTTATTGGTACGCGTGATTTTCTTCTCATGAGACACGTGGTAAAGACACTACAGCAATATGACATCAAGCTAAAGTCAGACATTCATACAAAGACAATTATAGGGTAAATGTTCAGATTTGAGTTCAGCTTCAATAAACTCATTTAGCCGAATAACTATTTGGCTCACGGCCTTGAGTTTGACACCCCTGCTCTATCTAGATGTATATACTGCTCTGTTTATTGATATATGAACTGTTTATGATTCTTTTTCTTGTGCAATGCCGTGTTTACATACTGCTGTAACAGTATTAGCATGGGATCAATGTGGTGGATCTAATCTGATGATCTTGGCTAGTTGTCTGTAACCTGATGCAACAGCATGCTTCAACAACACTGGCACACAAGCGGTATTCTGTAGCAACAGTAGTTAGTGAGTCAAATTGACTGTTTGCATTTTTAAAAGGTATTCATTGACATTATTAAAAGATAAAACAACACGTTAATATCATTTAATAAAAAAAATATTGATTTGGAAATTTGGCAATTATGCGTAATTGTTTCTTAACAAACCGTTTCAGTTTATCTCATGACATCACTGGCCTGTTTCACAACACCAGCTTTCCCACTAAAACACGTTTGATTGTTAGAAAAACTTACCTTGGGAAATGACTGAGTGACACTCAGCTGTGTCAGAGCCAGCCAGGCCTCTGTCATCATTTACCTTTCGGCATTTCTTTAAAGCTCCTTCCAGATTCCCTGCAGCCATGATTACCGCCCACACTGTGCAGCGTGTTTTGCAGAACTGGTACCACCGGTAGATAACAAACTATGTCAAAGCATAACTTAAACCATACTTTCAGGAACTCATTTAAGGTAAAGTGAAACCGACCTGCCCTGAACAGCAAGAGAGTGTGTTGTTCGTTGGTATTGTGTCAGGAATGAACAGCAGGAAATTACATGCATATCTGACTAATGTTGAAATAACATGCAAATTGGTGTTTTGGTCTTTGTTTGCATTATTCACACTCGGCAGCACGTACGGTATTGTCCTGGGAATAACTTGTATTTTCTGGAAAACACCTGAGACAAGTTAATGCCTGTTTTTTCTCTGATGTCTTCGCCTGCTTGTCATACTAGAAACGATTATCCCATCACGTTTCAAACTTATGTCAGGAGGCGTGGTAAACTACAGTATGTCTTATATGGCTTCCACAGAAATGTAATTAAGCCTGTAAACGGTCTGCAAAGGCTTACATCACTGTGTTCCCCCCAGAGGGGGTCTCTCTGTGCTGCAGCACAGGCAGCATGAGAACAATAAAGAGCTTTTTGAACATTAAAGCATGAAGACATGTCAGAGTAGAGACACTACATACTGATATATCACCTGAACATCAGCAGGAGAGGACTCTTTAAAGTAGAGACACTACATACTGATATACACCTGAACATCAGCAGGAGAGGACTCTTTAAAGTAGAGACACTACATACTGATATACACCTGAACATCAGCAGGAGAGGACTCTTTAAAGTAGAGACACTACATACTGATATACACCTGAACATCAGCAGGAGAGGACTCTTTAAAGTAGAGACACTACATACTGATATACACCTGAACATCAGAAGGAGAGGGCTCTTTAAAGTAGAGACATACATACTGATATGAACCTGAGTATGAGAAGAATATGTCCCCATTAACATTCCTACTGAGTGCTGTGCAAACATTGGTTCTGTAAAGACCGAGAAACAAAGGCTATTGCAGTCAGATATTGTCCAAGAAACTTGAGAGGGTGGCACGCTGTTTGAACAATTAGAAATTGCCTCACTTTACCCAGAGTATATTTACCAGACATCCTTTAATCCCAGCTTTGTTAACTCCTCTGGTTCATTGTATAATGTTCCATTATATAATAACAAAGCAACAGTAGTCTAAAAAGATTTTAATATAATTTTAGACTGACTCAGCTTTTTCTTTAGATCAGAAATGTGTAGAACCTGTTCTCTTTGATGAAGGGAAATGTAGGCATCATGTAACTTGTTTCACACATACAAAGAAACTATACACACATAAATCAAGAATAAAAACACAGAAGTGAAGCAATAGTCTAAAATATAGTGGAGAACTAAAGAGAGCTGACATAATGATGGCCTTTCACGTGATAAACACATTATCAAAAAGGACTGCGAGAATAGAGACTAGGTCAGTAAGACATTCAAACCAACAACAGTATACTGTGAATTGTGTGGTTGGTTTTTGTCTCAAGACAATCATATGATGAGAGACAATTGAATCAGATTACATTCATGTGAGAGAAACAGTTATGTGGCATGTTAAATACATAATGATATAATATAATACCATAATCTTGAAGGTTGACCCACCCAAATGTAGTGATAAGTCAGATTAAAAGGCCTCATTATGACATGTTAAATATGAAAATTGTATTTAAATAGTTTATCAGTATGGCATGGTTTAGGAGGAACATGTTTTCAATTTAATTTTGACGTATACCTTGAAGCTACTTCCTGGTATCTGAGACCAATGTCATTATTACCACATGTTATTTAGCAAATGCTTTTTATCCAAAGCTATTAAGTATCTCAGCCAGGGACACTTGTTGACTGCAGGGGTCGGGATCAAACCGGTTACAGTATGATTACTAGAAACATAATTACCCCCTGAGCCACATCCATCAGGTCTGATGCAGAAGTGTTAAACACAACAGGGCTCAAATCTGAGCAAACATTTACAAACATACTCCCACTTCAAGTCAACACATGAGTCACCGTGTGTGTGTGTGTGTGTGTGTGTGTGTGTGTGTGTGTGTGTGTGTGTGTGTGTGTGTGTGTGTGTGTGTGTGTGTGTGTGTGTGTGTGTGTGTGTGTGTGTGTGTGGGTCCTCAGGCAGCAGGAGATGCTGATTGGTCTGAAGTTGAACGTCAGCTGAAGGCTCTGATGAGAGGCGACTGAGGAAGAAACTCAGTCACACCACAGCGCCATCTAGAGGACAGAAGATGTTCTGCACACAGCCTGGAGGGACAGTCGGAGGTAAAACACACTGTATGATCTTATCTTTAGTCACAAATCATGTAGCAGACAGTTTAATATCTTAGGCACGTTGTACAATAAAGAAGACAGCCTATACAAATCTTAGAGTAATGTATAATAGGAATGTGTGTATAATAATCAACTTGTCAAGGCTAATGCTAAATATGTTGTATTATAGTCAAAGGAATTCATATGGGAAAACTAGTGAAAATAAAGACATGTTTTTTTCAGATTTCAACACAATTTAAAAAACAATATTGAATGGAGGGGAGAAAAGTATTTTATTGTATTATTTTTGATAGTTTTGAAGTGCCCTGTTTTGTTTGGAAAGCTTTATTTTCATTTGATGAAGGCGTGGATGGCAAACACAAGGGGGGCTGAATTTTTATGCATTTGTTTATATCCAAAACGACTTACAATGACCAATTACAGGGATATTCTCCCTGGAGTAATTAAGGACTAAGTGCCTTACTCAAGGACACACTAGTGGTGGTGTTCCTGGTGGGATTTGAACTCACAACCTTCCGATCTTCAGCCCACCTCACTATCCATTAGACCACCACTATCCCATTGATCATGCATTGATCAAATGTACAAATCTGGTATAAGACATGATCGAAATAATTACTTCCTCCTGCTTACATTTGAGATATTTTTGTACATGAAAAAAATCTATTCCACCTCTTCACTTAATATTTAAATGTTTTACAACAGAATTATTCATCCAGATTCTCAGTGGCTTCAAACACTTACAATGGAAGTATTTAATACACTGTTAAGTGTCCTTTAAGCATCCCGGCAATAATTGATGAAGACGGACAAAAGATGGTGTCAAAGCCCTGACTGATCTCATTACATGTTCATGCAGTCGATAGGCTGCCTGCGCCAAACCTGGCACTGCCAAAGGGTAACCACCAGGGGCGTTGCCAGGACCTGAAAAAATTCAGGGCGTAGCCCACAGTGGCGGCTGCGCTACAGTGGAATTTTTTACTGCAACACTCCCCACACGCACACACACAGTACAACCGCAACTGTTACAATGAAGGCTCGATAATCAGCTCACGGCATATAGGCAGGGGTAAAGTGCTATTTTTTTATGAGTCTGGGGCGGACCTCACCTCCTCTAGGGGGGTCCGGGAGCATGCTCGTCCGGGAAGATTATTTTTTAAATATTGAAGTTAAAAGCATCAATCTGGTGCACTTTGAGAGCAACATTAAGAGATATATGGATACATCTCTCAACACCCAGATGAAACAGAACTGTAAGCAGATGTTCTTTTTCTTTATGGATATTTTACAAATCACTGCCCTTTCAAACTCTACTCTTGTTTTACTGCCATATAGTATTTCATAACTGTTTTTCCTTTATTCTCTTATTTTTTTAACTATAGTGATAGTGATCATATGAAGGTGTGCCGCGGAAATAATCTTTTGAATAATTTGTGACCAAACCGTTTGAGACCCACTGAGATAACTTAGAGTAAAGTTAACTATCTAAACACTCAGAGAGTC
>NW_011359136.1:43275-43860 GCF_000735185.1 Notothenia coriiceps
GTTTAGCGGCTGACTTCAGGGAAAACTCAGGGTTTCCGGTCCTACGACGCTGGTTCTCTTTTTAGCGGGCTAGATAAATGCTGAGCGGCTAGCCTGCTCCGAAGCCGGATAGGTTCCAGGATAAGAGATCAACTCAGCGGAAGCACCGCCTGCTCAGAGCTCAGTGTGCGGAGGAAATACAGTTTAAACTGCCGTTGCAGGAAAGACGGCCGGCCAAAATCACCGACTGTGTGAACGTGAAAATGAATAGAACATCACCTCCCATCTTCAGAGCAATCGGACTATTATAACTATTATTATACTACTATTTTAAGAAAGCTTAATCAAATATCTGCCACAACATAAGTAACCGGATCAAAGTAACATTACGTTGCCTACAGTCCGCGGTACTGTGAGTGCAGACGTCGATGTGTCCCATTATCATTCATATCACATCATAATGAATCATATATCTCCTTATCTGAGTCAGCTGAGCCGTATCTGGCCGTGCAACACTCACAGTGTCACATACTGTATGCAGAAGTATTATTTTAAGCAATACATTAAGTTGACGAAACACTTGAGTCAAATGCAATTAAAGTCAGA
>NW_011359136.1:44030-50784 GCF_000735185.1 Notothenia coriiceps
GTCTGTCTGTCTGTCTGTCTGTCTGTCTGTCTGTCTGTCTGTCTGTCTGTCTGTCTGTCTGTCTGTCTGTCTGTCTGTCTGTCTGTCTGTGTGTGTGTGTGTGTGTGTGTGTCTCTCTCTCTCTCTCTTTCTCTCTCTGCTATTGCCACACACACACAGAGCCGAGCTTGAATAACACAAGCACACGTTTATTTCCATGCCACTCTCTGGTCTGGTGTGTTGCCTCTGTTGCATTCACTGAACACGGGAAATTACAGTACTGCCGTCCTCTCTTGTGTCATGATGAGGTTCACGTAAAGCACGGTTAATGTATTATATTATTGAGGGAGAATTATTCGGGGCTACAGAAAAAACATTCGGGGCTAAAGCCCCGGATGCCCAGGCCAGGCGAAGCCACTGGTAACCACCATGTGTGGACCTGGATAAAGTGTTTAAGTCATGGATGTTTAACATTTTTAAAAACTGTATTCAAGCTTTGTTTTAAGGGTACAGAGGAACATATTTCATACAAATAATGATATTTAATTAATATCATGTGTGTGTATATACAATTCATTACTTTGAACAGATGTTAGCAGAATTCCTGAACCATTCTTCCTGGGAAAAGTGATGTTTACATTTCCCTTTTCTTAGAAAGTAAGGAATCAAGCTTTGCATCAGTCTGAAAGAAAGAAATGCACCTCTAAAAAGGTTTAACACAATGACTGAGCAATGGAGGGTCCTTCGGCCCCCACAACAGAGAATCAAAGTCTTCTTCACCATCTCTCTCCTCCTCTCGTCTCTTCAACTTCTTTCTTGAAGCCAGCTGAGCAGTGAGCTTGTGCAGCTCATGAATCACTTTTTTAACATCCAGTGTGTGCTGCGAGGCCGTCAGAGTGGCTGCGTTGAACGGGAACGTCCGGATAAAGTCTCCGACTCTGAGCGGAGGAACTTGTTGTCGGTTCAGTGCTGCCGGCCTCTCTTTTCTTACTCTCCGAATCCCACTGTGAAACAATCACAACACGTGTTTGTTATCTGAATGAATGGCTGGAATTGGGTCATTAATGTGGGAATGAAAACAAGAATCACACGACGATAATAATGACATACATTCCTGCATACTTGATCAAAATGTCTTGTGAATTCAGAAACAAATGTTTTCTGGAGGGAATAATTAGTAATGAACTGAGCTTGTATATATACACACTACATAGGAGCAGGACACACATTTATTTTAGCTAGCCTCTTTTGTTGTTGTTGTTTTGTGTCACTTTTTTCTTATTATAGTCAAGTTCTATTTCGTATATGGCTTCGCCCTCTAAGGCTATCGCTATTGGGTAATCCCCCTGCGCACCCGCGCAGCACTGAAACACTTGTAGTCCACGCCCACCCGCAAGGTGGGCCCCGCCCTCGGGCCTCCTTCCGGTATAAATAGGAAGGTGGCCCGGCAATCTGCTCCCTCTTTTCTTCAGCAAACCTCGGCAGTTACTGAAGCACAGAACCATTAAACATCATGAGCAACAACTGCGTCCGAGATTGTCCCTCATGTGGCTCAGGATATATCATGAGCTATGACCAGCACGCAATGTGCGAATCCTGTCTGGGGCCAGAGCACGCGGACGCGGCTCTCAGCCAGCAGGTCGCTTGCTCACATTGTGCCGTCTCCCATCAGCCGACAGGAAGCGAAGAGCGGACGCTCTAGCTGCTGCGGCCGACGAGGACGATTGGCCCGTCCAGGAGCACGTGGACGGCAGCATGTCCCTGGAGCCGAGTGCCGGGCAGGAGTCGAACGACTCCTACCCCGTCTCCCTCCATGGTTCACCTTGCGGTTCTCCCCTCCCTCCTCTCCCCCAGACGGGGGAGACAGAGTCGGAGCAGGGGGCTGGTTTGGCGGCCGAGCATGCGGTCCCCTTCTCCGTCGCCACAGGACGGCGCCCTACGTTGAGCTCCCCCAGAGAGTATGTCGCCCGCCAGGCCGACCGGGTGCACCAGTGTGCCTTTCAGGCGGCGGCGAATATCAACGCGCTGCTCTCCAACTCGGTGGTGACACTGGTAGACCGAAAGGGCTGTGCGGGGGCCTCCACACGCTGCGTCTCACTCCGACTCTCATCATGAGGCGCGTACACGCTCAGGGGATGAGTGGAGGTGTGTGCAGTGCTGTCCACACGAGGCGTTATAACGGCGCTCATGGGTTTATTATGACCGTGTGTAGGAGGCGTATCTCGGACGGAGGAATGCCGCGAGCTCTGCAGGTTATTAACCGAGGTTAAAACCGGCAGGCTTCTGCAGGGAGCCCTGCTGTCTACTTAATCAACAGATTAGTGACAGCCGGCTTAATTACCGGCTCTGCTTCCTCGGAGGCTCTCGCGGAGCAGACCAGGAGCGGGGAGCCTCACTCCCCTTTGACTCGCCGCCAGGAGACCCTGTCTCCCCTGGGGGAGCGGAGACGTGGGACGGAGCCCCTGCAGCCGCCGAAGGGCGAGTCTGACGCCAAGGCGGTTGCTGTGGGCGTCTCTCCGCTTGCGGCCTCCTGTGGCCGGCGTGGACATGTCAGCTGGCTCAGCAGGCTGGAGCCAGTTGACATGCTGGCGAATGCCGTCCTCCTGTTCCGCGGCCGTCTTCATGGACTCCACCATGGCGTGGAACTGGGGTCCTAACACATTTTGAGTCTTTGTAATAGGCTTAGTTGTTACTTTTTGGTCTGTAGTCATTTTGTGTGTGGTATATCATTGTGAGTTTCTTTGTGTCTTATTGCAACTGTTTAGTATCTCTTTATCTTGGTTTTGAATGTCACTGTTGTAGTTGTTTTGGTCTTCAAAAAGGTGTCTGAACGTTTTAGGTGTTAATTTACCCCTTTTCAAAGTCAATGTCAGTCTCTTTGTGTCTCCTTGCAGCCGTTTACATTTTGTTTTTGTGATTTTTTTTTGTTTCTTTGTGGTAATTGTATTCTCTTCTTGGCTGGTATGCATCTCTTTGTTTATCTGAAGGTCAGGGGGAAGCATTTGTACTCAGTAATTCATACAAAAACAATGATTTTTTTCTATTTTTACAAACTCACAGACGAGTCGACACACTAGTATTGTATTTACCTGTAAATGTCTTGGAGCTTTTCACGCCTGAACCCAAGCCCCCTGTGTGGGATCTCTGCTAACGAAGAGGAAACGTCCGCCTCGGCTCCTGTTTCAGTGTCGTCGTAGTTTGTAACCTCAGACACACGAAGACTCCTGTCTGTCAGCCACGGAGCACGATCTGACCACGTCTGTCTGCTCACCACTGACACGTCAGTTCTCGACTGTGGGCCGAGGATCAGGTTTAAGGTCCTGTCATCGGTGTCGGATTTGTTGGCTGCCACTACTTTGGATGCATACTTCTTGTCTAGGTGAAGAGGGGGAAGGTGTCTTTGGTAAACCGCTGCAAAAGCATGTTGTCTTTGGTTGATTTTTTCAGGGTGGTGATGAGTTTTTATCTTAGGGAGAGTCTGTAAAGATTGGTTTCTTCGCTTCTGATATTTGGTTTCTTTAAGCACGGGTATTGAAACAGGTGATGCGTGTTGAGCATGGATACAACGTTTGTTGTACCCTTGTCTCTGAAACGCCCTCTCTCTCAAGCTGTCAGTTAATGTATAATTCATCAAATCAATCAGATCGCCAATGAGCCCTCTCTTCACCGTGATATCAGCTTGGCAGTCCAGAGTCAGCGCGGGGCTGTAGTTCACCTCCAGAAGCCACGGTTTGAACTCTGCATCGATCAGGATGTCGAACCCCAACAGCTCCACGCAGTTCGGACAGGAAGGGACGGTGGGAGCGATGGTGAGGAGCGTCAGAGTCACGATGTTGTTGATCCTCTGCCACAAAAGGAGCTCGTTGATGTCTTGGCTCTGGAGGAAGTGCCTGAACTTGCTCATGGTCCACTTGCAGCCTCGGCCCACTCTCTCCTTCTCCGACTTGTAGAAGGGGCTGAACTTATTGATGCTGGTGTTGGTGAGATGAGCACACAGGTTGTGCACAGATGACAGGTTGTACTTCTCGGTGGCAAAGCGCACCAGACCTTCCTGGTGAATGTAAACCGTGAGTGGATGGAAGCTCTTCACACAGACGTAGATCCTCAGGTCGAACTTGTAGCCGGAGATGAGCAGAGAGTTACCGATGTAGCGCTGTACGATCACAGGGCAGTCGTAGACTAACTCCCTCATATCCTCGAAGATGAAGATGCCTCGGCCTCTGGAGAGATCCACAGGCTTACAGATCCAATAGGCCGACGGTCCTCTGGTCACTTTGTTGTACTCAGACAGGAAGCGAGTGTAGTCGTTGGGCAGGATGAAGGCGGTGGGACTGAAGTCGTAGAGAGACGAACCGAACGTGGCTCTCATTCTCTTCAGGTTGCGTGCCAAACAGTCCTATCGAAAAAGGAGACATTTTAGATAGGGGTCATTTTAACTGTAAGAGGCCTTGCTAAGCTTTTTCTTGTAGTGTGTTGTATAGGTTGTTGTGCATGTAAATGGTCTACAAAGGCTAAGATCCCTATAATCTTTATAATAATAAATCCCATAATGCTGGGCAGTTTTATTTCTTCAGAAAGTACAGATTGCTTTGGTTGAGATCTGGTACAAACTCCATAACCATACTGAAAGTTGTGACACACCGTGTGACAAAAAGCACAAACAGTAACACTGATGATTCATGTATCGATGTATCATATATAATAGCACTAAAATCTCTCTGCATTCTTTTAAAACACATTTAACACCACATCTCAGAGCGTCATCACCTTGCGTGTGATCCCGACAGTCTTGGGATGGTGGTTGAGGCGCTGCCATGGCATTAGGTTGAGATATTCTGAGTTGCGAAACGCAGATCCTCTCCAGTACAAGTTCCAGTCCTCTTCCTCCCGTTCCTCCTCATCATATTCCTCCCATCCTCGCTCCAAGAGCACCTCCCTCACCACCTCTGGACCTCGCTCATGGAGCCTGAACACCAGCGATGCCTCCATACAGCATGGTAAACTGTAGATTAACAGCAGATATATGGTAGATAAACAGAGGAGAAACGTGGAGCATGATATCAGAGAATTCTGACTTTATTTGGAGGAATGTATGAAGTGAACTGTCTTTGACATTAAACACATTACAATGATTCAGTTTAAATCATTATCTCATGGGGTGCTTCATAAATAAACATGAAATAATCTATTTATAAAAGTAGGAACCGAGATGCTACAACTTGTTTTAAATAATCCAGTAGTTGTCCGTGCACCAACAGACAGTAGCAGCTAATTTGACAAACTATTCATAGCACCGGTTTGCTAACAAATATAGACTCCAAGTACAGAGACGCAAAGAGATTAAAAGAATGCTAAAAAGGCCAAAAGCAATAATGTGGAGCCACGTACCGCTTTAAGAAGATGCAGACTAACAGTTCGTCCGCAGGCTGGTCCCAGCACCTTGTGAGCGGTGGTAAATCTGAGATGCCCAAATAAACCCGACACTTATACCCACCGGCACAGAGAGGCAACAGTGTGTCAGCACACTTACAAATACATGAGAACAACTTTTATTATCCTAAAAAAAGTCTGAAAGGATAGAAAAAGATCTGCATTTAACTTAAGATGAATACCTACACACATAATAGTAAAGTTAACGTCTTATAAACACAGATAAAGAAGCCGTTATATATAACGGGCTTGTCGACACTAATATTGAGACATTTAACATTTATGCTAGATTATGTAAAGCAGGATCTTCCCATTACTACATCATAGTCTATCGTTTCTGGCAGGTAAATGAAGTGATAAGAAGCTGTTAGTGCAGGGGTTCCCAAACCTTTCAGCCCGGGACCCCCAAAATAACAGTGCTAGTGACTGGCGACCCCTGTCAACTGGGGGGGGGGGGGTAGTGAATCTAATTTTACCTTCGATTGCATGATATAGCCTAGCGCAACACCTTCGTCACACACGTTGCCACTTGTTTGTAGCATTTTCAGGCGATTTGTAATCCATTCTAGAAAACGATGTGTTTTTAGGATTTCAAGAAGCGTATAGAACAAACAATGGATGTATTTTATGAACAATTATCCATGTTGGAAGTAGATTTAGATGGTTTAGGAGTGAGAAAGAGATTATCTAGTATATGCATCAAATGAAGCATTGCATGAAGTCTGTTGATGATCAGAGGCTGTTGTTGGGGCTGCAAAAACTTTATTTAAAAAAAAAATGTGTTTTGTGGTTCATGTTTTAATAGCATTTTTACAAAAAAAAGCCCAGGCCAGCCCAACGTGAGAAACAATGGCTAACAGGTACAGTACACAGGCTGTGCTTTAGCTCCTCCTACAACACAAACAATCAGAGCCTACTGTTAGCACTTCATTGTTTATTTGAATATATTGTGGCGATACCAACGAGGGTTAGAAAACAGTTTAAGGTACAACAAATGTTGGCATTTTAGCTGTGGATATTACTTACTTGGGTAAAAGAAAAAACATGAAGTGGCCTTTCCAGTAGTGAAACCAATTTGCTTTCAATTAGATTAATTGATCACATTTTCAAAAATATAAAAAAAGGTTTTCATAAGAAAGATGTTTTTATTTCAGTGTCTTTAAAAGATGAAGAAATTAAATACTTTAAAAAGGTTACTTCTGATCACAGAGCGGTATATTTAAGCAATAGCTCACGACAGGCCGTGGTATATATGCTCATTATATTCGCGGAGGGTCGACAACCCCCTTAGCTGTGATATGAGCATATATCACGGCCTGAAGTGAGCTATTGCTTTTATAAAACG
>NW_011359136.1:55683-63801 GCF_000735185.1 Notothenia coriiceps
TTAATGGGGAAATGTAGTTTAAACATCCCGTCAGTTTTAATGCAGTTTTACACTGAAAAACCAGAAATTCTTGTGCAACACCAGCTGTTAAGCTTTATTTTGAAACTCTTTCATCTCCGGGTGGCAGTTAGCATATGGTAAATTTACAATTTCCAAAAGAGGTGAATTTAGTAGCGAAATGATATGGAGTGGTGCAAACCGAAGCCTACTGATTTAACACTACAACTATAGATGTCGAGATACTACCATGCTGAATATTAAATGAAGGTACAGTTTATTTGAATACATTATTGTTTACAGACGAGAGTAGCATGTGACAACATCCGGAATGACCGGAAACCAAACGAGCCGAGAAGTATTTTTTAGAGTATTGATTACAGCGTTTAGAATGTGCTACATGAAAAGTGATGAGAGAGAATATGAGGAGAAAAGGCGTGTTAAGCATATATTGAATGTGAAAAGAACCAATCCTCTGTTTAAATGCAACAACGGACATTGGAGACGAGGCGAGCCGGCTGGCGGGGAGGAGCCAGCAGAGGATATATAACAGCACCGGAGGAGAGATAGGCCTCTTCTCTTCCCTAACGAGGAGCGGATCACAGCTGACTGAACAATATCATGCTTGTGACCAACCCGCGCCTTTTTTAATTAGAGTACCCAATTGAACTTCCACAGAGACTCCATTTAGTCTCCTTTTAAAGCTTCTCTCCTGGACGGGGAGAATAACGAACACAGTTTACACTGTGTGTGTTCCCTCCTACCTGTTTACTTGATTGTGTTCACCTGGTGTCCCTGTGTTTTTTCCTCCCTCCTCACCTGTCTCTTGTTTCGTTTATTAGTCTTGTGTGTATTTAAGTTCTGTTTTTGCTGTCTGTCATTGTTGGTTTCTCGTTTGTCTGAGACTGTGTTCACAGGGGAGTGTTCTGGTTTTAGTCACCTACACCTTGAAATAAAGGTATTTCTCTGTTCAACCTGCATTTGGGTCCTTTCACTATCCATAACAGAAACATTGCACACTATGAGGGGAGGTTGGAAGATGTACGGGACAACATATTCAGAAATGTATGTTTATTTCCTACACACAAATTCAATGCATTATCCTTTCCATAAATAATATTATTAATATTATGAATGAAAAGGACGATAAAGAGACATTGGACTGTTATTCCTGTTCATGGAAAAGGAGGTTTTTGTGGTGGATTTTGTGGAAGGTTGCTCATTCATTGAAATTAATGATGGAAAGCTAAGGTTTAGATTTTGAAATATGATTGTATGCTGTTTTGTATTGTTTTCCCTATACTTTTAGGAGGTGGGATTACTATGATCATGAAAGAAAATCAATTTGTTAGGCCACTGTTTTTTATTTGTTATATTTGTTCTGTAGTATAAATTAAAAGTGTTAATACATGTTGAGTCCATGTATTATTTTTATTTGCCACAGTCCTTTTTTATTTTATGTAGTCTACCATTGTACATTCTACACCACATGTGTCAAACTCAAGGCCCGGGGGCCAAATCATTAAATCATATTTAATGTTTAATGTTGTTTTTAGAGGCAATAATTTAAGCTTTGTTAGTTCCAGGTTTAATATGTGCAATAAGTTCATTTCAATACGTTTTGCAATAAACATTGAACCAGTCCGGCCCTGGACTAGTACCCATTTTTTTATTTTGGCCCACTGTGTATTTGAGTTTGACACCCTTATTAAGTCTAAAGACACTCAAAGAGAAAATGTCATAAAAAAAACAACAACTTTTGAACTATATTTGGCTAACTCAGACTGCTGAAGCATCATATGTGTTTAAATAACGTTTTGAATACACGTTTGCACAGATCAAGGATTGTTTAAAGCAATGCTAGAGGGAAAACATCTTCCAATAGGTACATTATAAATTATAATAAACATTTTGTCGGAAATGCTGACTGTGCACTCGCACTAATCCCAAGTTTGAAAAGGAGCTTGTTGCATGTTTTTATTGCTTCCATTTCCTGTCACCACTATACTGTCAGCTAAATCATTCAAAAAGAGCTCTTAGCAGCAAAAACGTGTCCACATTTCTGAATAAAAGCTATCTCTTTTAGAAACTGTGAATATAACAGGTGGGAAATACCCAACATGTAACACTGTTTAGACAGCTGGCCCTGAGTAAGCAGTGTCCTTTTAGTAAGTGATGAGAGTTTGTGTAGTGGTTCAATATGACCACCAGGGGGCGCCACATGACACATGAAGGCGCGCACTAGCTATTATTTAAGCATTTCTGCTCCACGTTGTCACTTTCAGGAACAGCTGCAGATTATTCTGACTCTTAACAAACTATACTAAATTAATTATAATGTTATTTATAGGGTTAATATTATGCTTACATATCTAGGTCTGATTGAGGTAGAATAAAAATAAGTTTGCTCTTTGGGGCAAAGGCTATGTGTCATAATGGGTGGTGTGTTCAAGTACCATCGAACAAAGAGCAATATGTCTGAAACTAGATCTGCATTCCTATTATTTTTGTGGGGACGTTTGTTCTTACAACAAGTAGTTCAATGAAAGTCATTCAGGAATGCTGCGTTCATGTACCATGTAGAAACAAGACGTTCATGTTCTAAGATAAATGTTAAACATCTAATCTTTGGGTGTTTAACAACTTTATGACATACAAAAGACAACATAAAAGACAGTAAAACAAGATATAAAATCAAACATATATTTTGTAGATCACATCCAAAAATTATAATTTCACCAACTTATTCTTTAACATTAAAAAATCGATAGCAAATATAAGATTAAAAAAAAGCAACATTTTTAATAATATTTCCTATTTTCCCACAGATCATGAAGGCAACATCAGTCAGCATCATGGGAGTCATGTGACGTCCTATCATGTGGTGCGTTCACTTCCTCACCAATTTGCTCCAGAGCAGAAAGACCACTCTGCCGTATCATGTCGTCGTCTTAGTTAGTCTGCACCGACAGAATCCCCCGCAGAAAACATGTTATTTCTTGGTAAATCTGACCGATGCTCGCCTCTGAAGCTGGTCCTTTGGTCGGTGTCGGTTCTGGTGTGTTTGTCGGTCCGGTCCGGAGCCGAGGAGAACCCGTGGTACCAGGACCTCTGCAGGTAATACTAGCTAACAAAACACAACATGTACACAAATGTTTAAGCTAAATATTAGCAGGATTAGATGTGGATATTTGCTTTTTATTGAGCCGGTTTCCCCCAGGACCTTTGCAGGTAATAACAGCTCACAAACACACCTCCCATTGCAGAAAGGAACATATTACTGCGTTTTATACCCTTATGTACACACATGTTTTAGCTAAATATATGCCTTTATTCATCCCATATAGGGGACATTTACATTATTACAGCAAGTAAAGAGCCAAATATTCATATTAATTAAGTAGCATGCTTTGACATATTAAAGATAAATGTAGAATTTACACAATTTAAACATCCAGTACTAGTAACAGTTTTGAGATAGCAGCCAGGTGGTAGTATGAAAGGTGGAAGTATGTATTGTACAGTTATTTACAGATGTATTACAGAAGCTTAATTGTCTAGCTAAGGGACAGCTGCCAGTAATAACAATAGGAATACTTACATGTGGTTATTTGCTTATTATTGACCCGGTTTCAATGGATCCACTGATGTAATATGAATGTCAGCCCTTTGTTTCAGTTACAATATATGTATCAGATGTTAATTTCATACTATTAGCTTTCATTTGTGCAAGCTAGCTAACATGTAGATTACAAATAACAATTGTCTTGTTGTGTTAAATGTGCTACTTGATATGTTTAAACCAGTTAACTTGACAACGTTTGAATATAATTAGCTTCTATCCTAATTCAAACGGTCTCTAGTCAAAGCAGTGAACTTAACAATATGTTGTTTTTGTAACAAGCTAACGCGTAGCTAGCTGCTAACGTTACATGAAATCTGTCATGTCAACAAGCTAACGCTAATTGTTAGCAGCGTAAACTGACATGACTCGTTTATATGACTTGCCTTTCCATAAATCAGCTATAAAACACTGTGCAGTTATATTATAGCTAAAGTAAATAGCATTCACTGTTGTCTACATACAGTGCTGTACTTTAATGGAGCTGCTGTTCAAATATTGACTCAGAAATAATGAAAAGATAACCAGAAAGTTAATCTGTGAGTTCAGGCTGCAGCTGTTAGTTAGTTCCTTGTTTTGGTAGCATTTACAGAAATGGGTCACACTAATATTTTACAAGAAATACATGTTCTTATGTACATTTTCTTGACTAGCTAGTTGTGGTTGAGTGTTGAGACATTTTAGAAGGTGCTTAAACTAAAAACAATTTGTTGTCATTTTTTAATATGCAGGACTTTGTAACATAAACTCTTGGTTCAGTGTTCATGCAAATAAGAAACAACACATGTGTGACAAGAAAAAGCATTAACAACTAACAGAAAAAACATTGCTCACACACCTAGTACATCTTTATTTGTGTGATATATTAACTTTTTAAAACACACTGCATCTGGTAATTGTGCTTAGATGTGTTACAAAGTTTTGCTGCTTATTCCCTACATACTAATATTTTAAATAAGATACCTTTTGAGGATCGGTTTGACTAAACAAGCAATTTTGAGACTTCACGTTGGCGGGCATTTATTTGAATTGGTGGTGAAAATGGTCTTAGTAGTAGCGGCTGCTTAATTGTAAAAATCATAGGTGCTGCTCTCGCCATTGCACTGAGCTCTTTAAATTAACAACAAAGGAAAAATGAAATGTATTTAACGCTGCAGTTCAAACTCCTCTCCATCTTCTTTACTTAATTTGTTTCTTTTCTTGTGTTGCAGTTATAAATGGGAGGCCATAGACCAGGTTAATAAAGTCGGCTACACGCTAAGGCTTTGTGAGTCCTCACCGTCGACCAGTTGTGGCCCCGGCACCGCCGTCTGCGCCCGGGACCTCAACACCAAAGCTGCCCAGTCTGTGGGTGAGTACAGCACACTGGCTTACACTGGCTTACACAGCAAAGGTGTCACAGTTTCACCCGACATCTCTTTGCAGCCAGGTGTCGACATCATGGCAGTCTGTTAGAGAAATAATAGATTCAATATAGAAATGTAACAGGAGCAGAACAGACATTTCCATTCAAATCCAATATGACATACTATTTATAATAAAGAAGACAGATCTTGGGAAGTAGAAAGACTTGATTCCACTTGTTTCTCTTCAGCATATTTTAAACATTATACGAGTGTGTAAAAGCTTTTATTTGGGTGTGTCTGACACATGACATTTTTTTACTATGGCTCTGTACTTTTCGCCAATAGTCATGTAACTTCTTGTTGTCTTCCTCTTAAGGAAAGCCAAATAGTTAAGATTTATTTTCCACAACATCTTTTCCATATTTAAGGTACTTTGAAAATCCTTTCAGTTGCCTGTAAGAGCTCAGCAGAGCAACAAACTGTGTAAAGTTGCACATTTAAGCTTTAAATGTGATTTTTCAAGCGGCACCATTGTCGTTACTAGTAGAACAACTTTGTGTAACAGAAATAAATAGAATAATAAGCTAGAGCCTCTTTGTATTCCAGTAATTAAACATGTTGAAGTACTCCTTTTAGCCGCTTTCACACCAAGTACTTTGCCGTACTTAGCTCCCAGCACTTAGTTCCTCCATGGGACTAAGAGCCGATCGCGTTCACACCGGAATAAGTTCCCTGAGGGAAGATCACGCAACGTCACTTCTTCTTCTTCTGCTTTGGGTTTACTGGCAGGCCGCAAACCACTTCACGGCCAACCTGATCTCACCAGAATGCGTCACTCAGGTTGTTCACGGAGTATACTGCCACCCGGAGTCCCCGGCCCGAAGTCCCCGGAGTTGGGGACTGGCTTCAGTAGAAGCTGCTGGGACTCCCAGCAGCTTCTACTGAAGCCTTCTGAGTAAATCGCCAGAACGCCGACACCTCCTCATCTCCACCGCTCCCATGTTTTCTTTTGTGTTGCCATTAGTTAGTCTCTCTCCGTTGGTGCGCGGGGCTAATGCTAATAATGCTAATGCCAGCAAATACAATGGCGGCTTCACAAAACCTTTCCGAGTTTTACGGGGCGTGGTTTGCAATTCGCCCAGCCAATCAGAAATTGGAACTTTTTTCTCCCCAGGATAGTCCCACCTCTCTAGCAGGCACTAAAAAAGGGGCTAAAAGTTCACATTAACTAAGTTCTCTTTTTGGTGTGAACGCAAAATCCCAGGAACTATCGGAACTGAACGGGAAAAGTACTCTACCTTTTGTATTCAGTTTAACCACACCGCTCTGTTAAAACCCTAACTAGTTGTTTTGAATAGCAAGGTGCATGTGAGCTGACATTACCTTAGTGCTCTTTGACTCTGATGCGTCCCATGTGTCTCATGACGGCCACGCAGCAGAACATTTCACACTCTTTAGTGACACTGCAGGAGAACATCTACACCCTAGAGGCTGTGGGCATACCACTGCTGCTTTGTGTTTTTGCCAAACGCACAGCTTGTGGTCTGTTCTGCTTAAGCTATCTGATTAACTTTGAATCATCTGCATTAGTGCTCGTAGCAGGTCTTTGATCGTGGATCATGTGATCAACTTTGAAGTCCTGTTGTTTGACCACTTGGAAGTTTGCCTTCTTGCTAAGAATTGATGAGTTGTCGTCAAATCAGAGGCAATGAAAACATATTAATAAACAAAAAATATGATATTATTGTGCTCGTATGCATGTTACTGCATGTGCGCAGAAAAATAAGAAGCGTATGTGTGGGATTTATTTGGTGAGATATGTTTTTAATGTTTGTTTCATAACAACTTGAATAACTCTGATACATTTGAGGTTTTACGGCACCTGCACTCCGACTGTCACTTTGAATGATGAGTGTAGGGCTGCAGCGACTATTAACAACGATTTCCTGTTCAAAACCTAGTACAAATGCCAATTATATTTTCCCACAGGCAGGGAATTTTCATCAGATGTCATGTTTTATTTGACCAGTCCAAAATTATTACATTTACTGTAATCTATAACAAAGAAAGGCATCAAAACCTTATATTTGAGACCCTGGAGCCTTCAAATATATGGCTTTGTTGCTTAAAAGGACGATCTAATTACAAATAGTTGTGTGTGGATATATTTATACCAGTGTGCATAAGTGTTAGTGTAACAGTAGTACAGTTATTGTAGGTATAGTTGCTGTGTGTCTGAGGATAAGAGGTGTAATTCTGTTCTAAATGACAGACTGAATCCAAAGTGTTCAGATCTGATTCCTGATTGGCTGACAGGACCACAGAGTGAAGTAGTGCTTTGGAGCAGATCTCTGTGCTGATGAGGCCAAATCTGCTGCTGTTTGTCAGCAAGATCAACCTTTCTGTCCCTCGCTGCAAAATAAAAGGCAGGTAGGAGCTACACCTCTCCATGCTGAGTTATATATGAAAAACAAATCTGATATCTGGATATTCTTTATGAGAAAACCTCTGTCTATATTGCAGCTTTTACCAAATGATGCTTTCTCAAAGTATTTGCACAATGAGAAATGTGATAAATAATCATCAGTAATAGGGATGTCCCGATCACCTTTTTTTGCTCCCGATCCGATTCCGATCATTTGATTTTGACAATTTGCCGATACTGATTTTTCCCGATCCGATCTTTATGCAATGCATTAAGAGCAAAAAAAAGCATTCAAGTTGTCCCTTAAGGTTATTTTTTTATTTAAATTGGATATTCTATCCAACATGGATATAGCTTCTTTCTTTCACAGCAGCATTGGATCAGTTCAGTTGTGCAGCATTGGATCAAAACAAAATAAAGCTTTCAGTACTCGTTAGCTTACTGCTACAATTAGACACTGCGCCCTGCCCACTCTGTTGCCAGATTTGAGAGAAATAAGCAACCAGGTCTATGAAAACAAGCCCCAAAGAAGCAACACATACATGATGTTGTGTAATTTGAAACCAAAACTAAGGCCTCAGGATGACTTTAAGACTTGAACATGGTCCTTTTTGTTTTGTAACATTGAATACAAAAAAAAAAAAGAAGTATTTATTAAAGAAATTTTTTTTTTTTTAAATCCCGATCCCCGATTTTTTTCTCCCGATTCTGATCTTTTGAAAATCACG
>NW_011359136.1:68004-108209 GCF_000735185.1 Notothenia coriiceps
TTGGAATGAGACTAAAAACTGTTGAGACTAGAAACTGTTGGAATGAGACTAGAAACTGTTGGGACTAAAAACTGTTGGAATGAGACTAAAAACTGTTGGAATGAGACTAAAAACTGTTGGAATGAGACTAAAAACTGTTGAGACTAAAAACTTTTGGAATGAGACTAAAAACTGTTGGAATGAGACTAAAAACTGTTGAGACTAAAAACTGTTGGAATGAGACTAAAAACTGTTGGAATGAGACTAAAAACTTTTGGAATGAGACTAAAAACTGTTGGAATGAGACTAAAAACTGTTGAGACTAAAAACTGTTGGAATGAGACTAAAAACTGTTGGGACTAAAAAGTTTTGGAATGAGACTAAAAACTGTTGAGACTAAAAACTGTTGGAATGAGACTAAAAACTGTTGAGACTAAAAACTGTTGGAATGAGACTAGAAACTGTTGGGACTAAAAAGTTTTGGAATGAGACTAAAAACTGTTGAGACTAAAAAGTTTTGGAATGAGACTAAAAACTTTTGGAATGAGACTAAAAAGTTTTGGAATGAGACTAAAAACTGTTGAGACTAGAAACTGTTGGAATGAGACTAGAAACTGTTGGGACTAAAAACTTTTGGAATGAGACTAAAAACTGTTGGGACTAAAAACTGTTGGAATGAGACTAAAAACTGTTGGGACTAAAAACTGTTGGAATGAGACTAAAAACTGTTGGGACTAAAAACTTTTGGAATGAGACTAAAAACTGTTGAGACTAAAAAAGTTTTGGAATGAGACTAGAAACTGTTGGGACTAAAAACTGTTGGAATGAGACTAAAAACTGTTGGGACTAAAAACTGTTGGAATGAGACTAAAAACTGTTGGGACTAAAAACTGTTGGAATGAGACTAAAAACTGTTGAGACTAAAAACTTTTGGAATGAGACTAAAAACCGTTGGGACTAAAAAATGTTGGAATGAGACTAAAAACTGTTGAGACTAAAAAATGTTGGGATTAAAAACTGTTGGAATGAGACTAAAAAATGTTGGGATTAAAAACTGTTGGAATGAGACTAAAAACTGTTGGACTGAGACTTTCAATGGATGAATGAAGAAATTAGACAAAACAATTATAAAGTGGAACAAAAAACAGATCAAATTAGACTAGAAACAAATTTAAATCTGACCTAATACTGCTGTAATGAAATAAAAAATTCCACTTGTTCCTCTTTCTCAAGATTTCCTTTCTCTATTTATTTAATTTGTGTATATATAGAAGCTTTTTGTATACATCCCCCTTGTAACTTTTGCAAGATATATCATCCTTTTATCGAATAGAGCTGGGTTTTAAACACTAACTGATGCACACTCATCTAAATGTGTCTGCAGCATCGAATATCTAAAGTATTAAACCTGTCAGTTCCTTGTATAACAATACATACCTTTGTGATAGATGCCATTTATTGACATGTTTTTATTGTCTCCCTGTGCTTCAGATAAGAAACTAGGGGCCATCAGCCTGGGCAGCTTCCTCTCCTCTCCCCAGAAGACTAAAGTAGGAAATGACATCAGACTGGTTTACACTGAAGGAAGTGTTTGCAGCGATAAAAAGACGAAGATCCAAACCATCCTGACACTCAAGTGCAAACCAGGTACAAAGTCATTACCACCTTTATAATAGGCGCGTTCACACCAAGTACTTTTCCCACAAAGGTTCCTGAGAACTCTTTAGTTCTCAGGAACTAAACTGAACTATCGCGTTCACACCGGAAATTAGTCCCTGGGGGAGGATCAGGCAAATGAAGCCGCTGACGTCACTTCTTCTTCTTCTGCTTTGGGTTTACTGGCAGGCCGCAAACAACTTCACGGCGTATACTGCCGCCCAAAATCCCCGCCCAGAAGTCCCCGGAGTTGGGGACTGGCTTCAGTAGAAGCTGCTGGGACTCCCAGCAGCTTCTACTGAAGCCTTCCGAGTAAACGGCCAGAACGCCGACACCTCCTCATCTCCACCGCTCCCATGTTTTATTTTGTGTTGTCATAAGTTAGTCTCTCTGCGTTTCTGCGCTGGGCTAATGCTAATGCTAATAATGCCAAGCGAGGATAATAAAATGGCGGCTTCACAAAAGTGTTTGGGAGTTTGACGGGGCGTGGTTTGCATTCCGCCCAGCCAATCAGACACAGGAACCTTTTTCTCCCACGAAAGTCCCTTCTCTCTAGCAGGGACTGGAAAGGGGGTAAAAAAGGTTCTGAAACTAATTTAGTTCCTGGGACTTTTTGTGTGAACGCAACTAAATCATAGTTCTCAGGAACCTTTGTGGGAAAAGTACTTGGTGTGAACGCGCCTAATGCTGTAATGTATTCTGTTATTCTCTATCTATTTGGTTTCTCTTCTCAAACCTGTTCCTCTGTGCAGGAGATCTGGAGAGCGCTCCTGTCCTCCGCAGCGTTTCCTCTGATGGATGTGTGTATGAGATGGAGTGGTACACCGCCGCCGCCTGCGTCCTCTCCAAGGTTCAGGGAGACGACTGCAGGGTGGAGGACCCTCAGGCCGGTACGACACACAGCTTTAATCCTCCTGGTGTCTGACTCATCAGTGTTTGACTTGAGCTAGAAAAACACAGCAGTGAGGGAAAGACAAGAAAGAGGCAGCAAAGTTAATGGGGATTGATGCGTTTGAGCATGCCCCCGGACCCCCCTAGAGGAGGTTAGGTCTCCCCCCCCCCCCACTTAAAAAATAGCACTTTACCCCTGCTTACACCTATATGCCATGAGCTGATTATCGACCCTGCATTGTAACAGTCGCGGGTGTATGTGCGTGTGGCGAGTGTTGCAGTAGAACAGTGTTTCTCAAACCTTTTCATACCAAGGACCACTTAACCAATAAAAAAACCCAAATATCCAAAAACACATCGTTTTTCTAGAACAGATTACAAATCGCCAGAAAATGGTACAAACAAGTGGCAACATGTGTGATGAAACTTAAGCTCGCTCCATTGCGGAGATATTCCCGCGAGAGTGTGGAAAACTTAAATGTATTTATTTAAAATGTGAAATGTTACCAATATACTCACCGACCACTAGGGGGTGCTCGTTGACCACACTTTGAGAAGCTGTAGAACATTCCACTGTAGCGCCCGGGACATTAATGGGAAACCCAAAATGTTTGAGCAGCCTCTATGAAACGTCAAGCTACCCCACAGCACCCCCAACAGAAAACCGTCATGTGCCGCCACTGGCCACGGCACATGACGGTTGTGTGCGCCCTCCCATGAAAACCATATGCCCTCTCTGTAGATTTGTTCTGGCGCCGGGTCTGCATAAAGCTCCAAAGCAAAACAATAATGAATTCCTAAGTAGAGAAAAAAGAAAGGAATATCCTAATAATGGCAACAATTATTTTAAGATATAAAAAATAAAACCATTTAAAGTATGAGAAACAGAAAGTACATAAGATATTAAAGTAAATATTGAATTATAACAAATGTGTTATTACAGGTTTATCTAACCCTTTTTGGCAACCGAGGTTCAACAGGACAAAGCATTTTCAAAGTATTTTGACAATTGATATAACATTTACTTATGTGGTGGATAAGGAATGGTAAAAAGATAAAGGAATCTGTTCTGCTTGCTCATATGATACTTATTTTGAAAAAACATGAGGAAGTTTCTCTGCTTGTCCTACTTCCTCATCTCCACCTGGTGGGGACTTCCAGGCATTTTAACCTCTCTGAGTCACTTTGTGTCACATGAGAGTGAATCATCATATGTGAACCTTAAAGAGCGTACCTGTGCTGCCATCTAGTGGTTTCTTTGTGTTTCCTCTCCTCTGCTGTTGACAGAGCCATTATCTGAGTTTTCTCTGATGCCAGTTGTTTTAATCTTCCTCTCTATCTGTCCTTCGTTGCTCCGCAGGGTTTTCCTTCGACTTGTCTCCTCTCTCCAAAGCCGACGGTGGTTTCTACAACCTGACCAGCGACCACTACGATTACTACATCAACGTGTGCGGTCCTGTCAAAGCTGCCAGCTGTCCGGAGAATGCTGGGGCGTGCCAGTCCGAAAAGAGGTGAGAGCAAGCCAAAGACATGGGGTTATGATGACACATTTGAACTGTCATTACAGATCTATCTACCAGGAGTATTTGCTTGCCACAGGTTACCAAATCAGATTAAGAAAAAGATCATTTGTGCATTATTGTCTGTTTTTTTTTTAATGTAAGAAACACAATGTAAAAGGCATGCTTATGCAACAGAGATAGATGAATAGCTAAAAAACTAAATCAAAATTCTAAAGTGGGTTTTCTAGTTTGAAATACTACCTGCTAGAGCAGGGGGGTCAAACTCAAATACACAGTGGGCCAAAATAAAAAAAATGGGCACTAGTCGAGGGCCGGACTGGTTCAATGTTTATTGCAGAACTTATTGAAATGAACTTATTGCACATATTAAACCTGGAACTAACAAAGCTTAAATGATTGCCTATAAAAACAACATGAAACATTAAATAATCAGTTGCATTCATTTCTTATGGCTCTATCTGCAGCTTTTCCAGAGTCATTTCTTATGATTACATTTTCCCACAGGCCAACAACAGCTTCAACAAAACTATTTCCCCTCAAAGAGAAAAGAGAAAACCAAACATGCCCTGTTCTCGTGAGAGAGGAAGGAAACATCCATTAAACTCAGTTTGCTGCTCTGTGATGCTAGTTCAAGCAGGGTGCAAGGTCCTCAATGTTTGGGCTCAGGCTCTGAGCTGAGGAGACCCTCAGGATGGAGTGAAGGTGCAAAATGCCGGCGGGCCAGATCTAATAGGAATTAGAAATTATCTTGCGGGCCGAAATTAAATCCACCAAGGGCCTGATTTGGCCCCCGGGCCTTGAGTTTGACACATGTGTGCTAGACCATATTGTAGTTTATCTCAGGTGTTTTCTTTCTTGTTTTTCCACTGAACATTCGTAAGAGCACCACAGTTGTATTGTTTTAGATTAGAAACATACCTTTTTGGCAGCTTTAGTTGTTTTTAAATGTATACCGCCAACACTAGGTTCACCGTATAAGTGTTTGCGTTTAGATAATTTACAGAGAATTATTCACATTTTGATGATTTAGGTCTTATTATTCGTATGTTATCGATACGTTTGTCTTTGTTTTTATATTATTTCTTACATTTCCACTTATTTCCTCTGCTTGCTTGACTCTTAAGCTTGTGTACATTTTCTGGGTATGGGCTCAATCAAGTTAATCTATTTTCTCATGTTGCTATTTTCCCATCTGTTGCTTCAGTTCTTGGAGTCTCGGGGAAGCGAACTCTCGTCTGTCTTACTACGACGGCCTGATCCAGCTCACCTACAGCAACGGCTCCCAGTACAACAACAAAGGACACACTCTCAGATCCACTCTCATCTCCTTCCTGTGTGACCCTGAAGCCGGAGCTGGAAAACCAGAATTCCAGGTATAATATGCCTCTGGATTTTGTCTATATACACCCTTTTTTCTCCCCTTTTTTTTACAATACACGTTGTGGGGGAAACTTCTGAAGCAATAGGAGTCAGGACTCAGAGAGACACGAAGAGAGCTGGAGCTTTGATGGCAAACACTGACGGTTTATTTGGAGCTTCGGCCGGAGAATTCACAAGACATGTCACGGGCCACGAGTTGACCACAGGTTGAGATGCCACAATCAATTTTGAAGAACCCTCCTGTAGGTCCAGGTTTTAGTTCAGAGTGTAATAATCAACATTCTTCAATAGATAGACTAAACAGCTGAGGACACTGAATCACAGTTGTTGTTGCTTAAGGCCCGGACACACCAGGCTGAAATCAGCCGTTTTCGTTAGTCGACGAAGCGTGCCCTGTCGCCCAAACTCAATTTGGTGTGTCCCGCACCGTCGGCCGTGACACGCCTTATCTGGCCTTTCATGGCCGACGCACGGCCGATTCAACAAGTTGAACCTGCAGTGCGTCGGCCACAGGCAGTCGGACAAAGAAATCACTCTGATTGGCTGTTCAGCTAGCGAATCAGTGCATGAGAAGCAAAACGGTTTTCATAAAAAAAAAAACTATACTAGTTTTGAATACTGGGACTATCCTGTATGCGTATGTATCTCATTATGTATGAACATTATATTTTTTCTGACCACACGTCACGCGCGATGCTCACGATATATATTATCTTATGTCCTACCACAGAACTCCCCGTAAAATGATATCTTCAAAGACATCTACTACGGTTAGAATGAATGCTCACTCCAGGGCATAGTTCAAGAGTCGCTATTCGACTAAGTAGTGTCTGTAATCTGATGACCATATTTTGTTATGACAACTCTGGTACTCTATGCAAATGAGCTCAAAATAGGAGGATTTTTGGACCCTTATCATTTATTATTAGTATTTATTCATAATTTGTATATTTATCATTCTTATATCGAGAATGGTCCTTAGGAAAGGTAAACGAGACACCACATAGGGAAGAGTAACCGGCTTCGACTTCCACTTTGAGTATCGGTCAACAAACCCAGTGGGTGTCGTGTCGAGACTTTGTGTTTGTGTACAAATGACCGTTACGTCACGTAAGACTTTGTCGTACATGTCGTATGGACTATAAGTTCTATTAAGACTAGAACATGTTGTATATAAGATGACTGACTTATAATCTGAAAACGTTGATAAAAAGTTAAAATAATATCTAAACGTACAACTCCTGAGTCTAGTCTTATTACACTAACGGCAAAGATGTGACAGCGAAACACGTATACTGTTAGTTTGGAAGAACCTTAACTCTACAAATCCCTTTGAGTCCTACTCTATTGCAGGGCACGTAGCTTCGACTCGAAGTGCAAGGGGAGGTCACCAGGAAAGCGCGGTACCGCGTCCGACGAGACACAGGGTCTACTTCAACCGCCACGTCAAAGTACCATGTAGTCCTTGGCGCCGGGTAACCTGACGTGTCGCACCTTTTTGTTTGTCAGTCTTGAGCACGTGTTTGTGTTATTTTTCTGCCGAGGTGAATGACATATTGGAGTGGCTCGAAGGAGACCTCGTTGTCCACCTACGCACAGCACATCTCTCGAAGACCGGCAGACTGAGCGTGTGCCTCGGAGTCACTTGAGGTCGTCGTCGGCAGGGACTCGTGGCTACTAGCCGGGAGCGAACCCTCTGTGGTATAATTGGACTGCCTCTACTGACAGGAAACCTCTAGGGACTCCTCTTTCTTTCCCTTTAGTAAGTGTGTGAAATTCACAAAGCTCTCTACTGTACGGTAGTGTAAACGACGAACAGATTAAGCTTAAACCTTTCGTGACGTTGAAACAACTTCTACGTGTATCGTTCTACAAGGACACTTGCTTTTCTGGATCGACTACTGAGAACTTTCACCGTTTATGTACATGTATTCACAGACAAGTCAGGCATTCGATTATGGTAAATTCCCTTGTGTTACTAACTTCGGATATTTAGATTTAGATTTTATAAACATAAATAGAGATACACTTTAAGAACTTATCTTTCTTTTATCACATTTTATGAAACATAAACTGCAATTTATTCCTTACCCGTTATTTTTCTAAATTTACTATAGTTCTATAAATATATTTGTATGTCAATTTCACTTTATTATTTTCTAGTTTACGTTATAAATAATTTGAATTCTTCAATCTTCAGTCAATCGTGTACAAGTAACATGATGTTATATCTTGTACATCTAATGTTATATTAGGGAGGAACTTGGGTCTTTCTTTTTTTCCAAAGTTTAAAGGAAAAAGAAAAAATCATGGTGTGTTCAGAAATCCCACCATAATTTGTATTACTGATTGTTTTTGATTTTTATATATAAAAATCAAATAACACTGGATTACATTCTCCTGTAACTCACAACCAAAATACGCTTCGTATCATTATGTTTGTTTAATTGTATGTTCATGTTAAATTCTCTTGTTGTAATCTCGTGTTGTTGAGTTACGTTGTTTATGACTCGAGAGTACACATCATGAGGTAGGAACAAGACTTTTACGTCTATGTAGACTTGAACTCCGTGAACTAGATACACAAGGGGCACGTAGGCAGACGGTATCTTAGGGATGTTCTTTGGATGCACAATCAAACCGGTATCACCTGAGGTAAACACAACTCATTGTTACCCCCTTTTTTTTCAATCGTTCAGGGTACGGGAGGAGTCTCCTGTAAGTATTTTTGTAAATCAGAATCCAGTTTAGTTACTAATGTAGACGAGACTTGAGAGTGTGTGATTGGGCTTCCACAAGGGAATTGATATTATTTATTTTATAACTTGAGTGTTTGACCATTAAACGTTTTAATGTTTTTGAGAAAGATATTATCACGAACACAAACTACCTGCGGTAAACTTTTATGTTACTTTAATAGAAAAGTTCGTGTGGGGTGTGTATACAGTGTACAAACTTTTCGGGGTCCTACAGGGACACCTCATGTTAACCTGACTTACGACACGTACATATTGAGTTCATTAACCTGGTTTTGGGTTACACGAGGTGTCTCCTGTTGTTTACTTACCCACCCCCAGAAACCTTCATATGTCTCGTTCCCAGCGAATTGGCTTATAAAAGGCACATGCTGGCCTAAAAACAATTCGTTACGCCTTTTTAGACTTTCGTCAGACAGTAAAACTGTCTAATCTCGTTTGAGCTTTGTCGCGGTTTCCTTTAATATGTCAAAAAGGTCTATATGTCAAAGAGGGGGAGGGGGGGGGAGGCAAACATAATAGACAATCTCATATATGCTTGACCCAACAGGAAACAATTTTTAAGGACCTCAATTACGACAAAATTCAAGACGACTCCCGTTTGGTTTTATACCACCAGTGGTGTCATCACTTTGTTGACACTTCAAGGTAAGACCAAAAAGTTGTGACCACAAAGATCGACAATGTCTGGTACCAGTCTCTACATGAAGTAGACCGTCTGCCTGCGTACGCCAGCGTCGGACACCTGTCCCTACTAGCCTGCTTTACAACTTACATCATGAAGAAGTTCAAGTACCACAGTCTGTTCAGGTAGCAGACGGTCAAAAAATACTCCTCCTCGGCCTGTCTCGACCTCCGTCTTCCTTGTATATGTTAATCCTCAGGTGAGGTGTAATGAACCAACAAATCCCACTTACTTATTTTGTGCATTCGACACGTAATGGACGATTCAGCATACGAGATCTCACTGCCCCTTAGACAGTGGTGTGAGTAACTCCGAGAGTCCTGTTCGCATCCTACATATGGTCCGCCTTCAATATCAATGAACAGGAGTTGGCGGTAAGTCTTCTAAGTTTAATTTTGACTTGCAGTATGACCACTACACGTTCAAGAAAAACTTCTTTCCGGTCTTATTTTTTGTATTTCTTTGCTGTACCAACAACCCCCTTAGTAAACGGACGTACAGAGGAAGCGGGAGCACTGGTCGGCGATAGAGGCGCATCCTCCCCGACGGGATTCGGTTCAACAACAACAATGGCAACACTGGCTCGTTGACAGCCACTCTCTATCAATAACCAACACCCCTGTGGACTTGGTCAGGAGCGCCCCACATCT
The DNA here is from genome assembly GCF_000735185.1 of Notothenia coriiceps. Classification (NCBI taxonomy): domain Eukaryota; kingdom Metazoa; phylum Chordata; class Actinopteri; order Perciformes; family Nototheniidae; genus Notothenia; species Notothenia coriiceps. Next base: position 77,525 of record NW_011359136.1, read on the forward strand.
ACTGGGGCTCGGGTATTTCGGACTGTGTGGTTCGTCAGGTGGCCTCTTGAGCGACTGCGGCTGACAACGCAACCGCACAAGAGGACGCAGAACGGTACACAGCGTGACCTTGTGTCGGTTTCTGAAAGTCGGCTGTGCATGCTTCGCGTATCGCACTCACCGTTTATTGTTCGTAATGTCGTCCGTCGATCACACATAAGCATAAGTTTTCTCGTTGTTGGCCTGTCTGTCTCTTCTTCTTGTCCTGTGCCTATTATTTGTTTGTTGTTTATCGCACACGCAAGGCTAAAAGTGAGAGCAGGTAGCTTTTGTACGAAGCACGCCATGACCTCGATAGTCGGTAACCTCACAACGAGACCACCTTCNGAGCTAAAAAGACAACTTTGTTTCCCTGACCTTCACTCTGGCAGGTAGTAGAAGCACACAGACACGCAGATGTTGCTGGGGAAGCAGATGTCGATGCAGAAGTAGACCAGCCTCTGATTCCCCGGGCCTAAAACCAGACAGAGACATTGGTGACTACAGAAGATACGGGTCATCATTAAGGACGTAGCATTACTGTTGAATATTAGAACATGTAAAGCAGGGGGGTCAAACTCAAATACACAGTGGGCCAAAATAAAAAAAATGGGTGCTAGTCAAGGTCCGGACTGGTTCAATGTTTATTGCAGAACTTATTGAAATGAACTTATTGCACATTTTAAACCTGGAACTAACAAAGCTTCAATTATTGCCTATAAAAACAACATTAAACATTAAATAATCAGTTGATTCATTTCTTATGGCTCTATCTGCAGCTTCATTTCTTATGATTACATTTTCCCACAGGCCAACAACAGCTTCAACAAAACTTTCCCTCAAAGAACAAACCAAACATGCCCTGTTGTCGAGAGAGAGAAAGTGCAGAAGGAAACATCCATTAAACTCAGTGTGCTGCTCTGTGATGCTAGCTCAGATACTTGGCATCTCATCTCGGGTGCAAGGTCATCAATGTTTGGGGTCAGGCTCTGAGCTGAGGAGACCCTCAGGATTGAGTGAAGGTGTGCGTGCAATATACCGGCGGGCCAGATCTAATAGTAATTGAAAATTATCCTGCGGGCCGAAATTAAATCCACCAAGGGCCTGATTTGGCCCCCGGTGTAAAGGATCCAAAAGCCAGCCCTAAAAATTCCTAAATGAAGATTATTAACCTCTTAAACTGCAAAAATGACCCAAATTGTAATTCAGAAAACACATGCATTGACTAATGATCTGTCACAACTTAAAGGCATGAATAAAAAAAGGGTTTTTTCATCTGGGTAAAGCACCATGTATTCTCCGTTTTTTTAGCCATAACAACAACAAAAAAATTAAACAATATCTACATCAGATAATTATACCAATAATAATAATAATAATACAATACAAATAGATTAAAAGCATTTTTTTTTTTTTTTAAATGTAGAGACCACATATTGTTTAAAAGCAGCCTGAATAATAGTTGTACTTCTGTTAGCAGAACATATGTTGGTTGAGTGAAGATTTGTCAGCCTATCACTGACTGCCACAGTGGAAAGGTCACTGGATGTCTCAGATTAGGTTTCAGGAGGTCTCTATGGAGCTGCCAGCTGGCGCTTTTTGAAAGCTCCCTTCATGCTGCTTCTGTGGTTCTGACAAACACATCCAGAACCTCTGCTGATATGACCATTCCTTTTTAGTGATGTTTAACTTTTGAGCCTTACTTTAAAGGGGCCTTATTGTTGGAGTTGTCCCTTTTCTGTAGTGTGTTAAATAGGTTTTTGTGCATGTAAATGGTCTGCAAAGGCTAAAATCCCTGTGTTCCAGAGGGGGCTTCTCTCCCTCCCTCCGACTCATTTGGTTACTTCTGTAACATAGTGTCATCACTCTGTAACACTCACGCTTCTATTGGCTAGTGCTCCAACAAATTGTAAGTGATAGGCTAAGGGGCGGGACATCTCTAAGCGGTTGAGCAATCACAACAGAGCCGGCCAGCTAACCAATCAGAGCAGACTGTGCTCTGGTTTCAGACAGAGGGTGAAAAGAGGTGCTGCATACTTGCCAACCCTCCCGATTTTCTCGGGAGACTCCCGATTTCATTGCCCTCTCCCGGTTTCCTCCCGGGGTCATATTTCTCCCGCATTTCTCCCGATTTCTGACAAAATCAGATTTACTCAGGACTGTTTCCACTCGGACTTTAATACAGCTACACCATTGTTTGGTTTCCATGGTAGCGCGTCTCTTTAGTAGCGTGCGCGACTGAAAGTCTGAGAGGGTGAGGCAGACAGTCACAGAAAGCTGAACAAGAATCGACAACTCTACCCTCTGCTCACTCCTTTCCTGTATAATACAGGTCCAGCCCACATTATGCTCCATCAAGGATGGTGCTACAGGCCGCAAGACAGTGCACTTACACTACAATAAGCATGTTAATGTTTAGTGTCAATGTTCATGCCACCAAAGGCCACCCAGTGCTATGGTGTGGCTCCCAGATACTTTATAACCAGGCTGGTGATTCAAGAGTGTTTACACTTTTTTATTTAACCATTTGAGTTTTATGTCAAAGCAATCGTCTCTAGATAACGTGTTGCCGTCCTCACCGTCGACCCTCCTGGTCCAGTGGACGGAGCTGTGCTGACACAGAGTCTGCAGAGGCTCCTCCAGCGTGGACACGTCCACCGGACTGCCTGCCAACACCCCCAGGAACTCCCTCTGCCTCTGGGTCTCATTCCTGGACAGCTGGATCTGACCCTGCTGAGGAGAAATCACAACATCTCAACAGAAGACCCAAGAGTTTCTGTCTGGAGCTGCAGGGTCATTTAATAAGGGGGAGAAATCATATTCAGCTCACAGTGACAAAGTAAGAATTAATAAATAAGCGAAGAAGAAAAAACAAGATTGAAACTGGAGTTGCTATTACCCTGATATCTGCGCTGATGAGGTCAACACGAACATTTGCGCTCTTATTAGTCACAAAGGCAGTGTGTGATAAGCTCTGATAGCGAACCACTTAATCCGCTCTTATGCTCGAGTGGGTCACGTAACCACCAGCTCTCCTCTGCTGAAGAAGACCTTTGTGCTAATAGAGACAGAGAGCGTTTACTCTCCATCCATAAGAGCCCCCTCCCATCATAGATTGAATGACAGCAGTGAGGAGCTGTATGAGATACGTGACACCATGAGAGGGGATCAGAAAAGACGCTCTGAGACTCAACTAAAGATGGAAATGATGCTATTGTGCAAAAAGAGGATGAACTCGGTCATCTTGGATTACCTGCAAGGTCAAATCGTTTTTGACTTGTGGAAAGAAAACCTCAAACACATTTCAAGGTGTTGATATTTAACTATACTGTCTATTTGCTATTGTAGATTTCTCCTAAACAAATATAAAAATAAGCATAATTTACATAAAGATAACATTTCATGAAATTTGTAACACAAACAATGATTGTGTGAATGTAAGAAATAATCTTTCTCAATTTGTTTTTTTTCTCCAGAAATCTCCACTTCAGTAACACTTACATTACAACAAACGCTCACTTCCATTTCTAGCCATACAAACTGAATTCAAACGAGTACTTTGTATGTCTACATTTTAAACCTTAAAACGTGGCAAAAATAGATTTGTTCTAAAGCTGTTGTTGTATTTTCTGATTTATGTGTTGTTTTTAATAAGTATCTAACATTGACTTTAATGTTTAAACAAAATCAAGTATGCAAATGAGCACATACTTAATAAGAAATGGCCTCATATGCAGCCGATATTTACGTTTTGTAAATATATTTTAAGTGCTCTTTTGGTAGAGCTTCATGGTGGCATCTATAAGTACAAATATTTCCCTACTTTCCTGCATCGCTCCCTTTAATCCAGAGCCAAACACCTATTAGAGAACCAGGTATTTGCCACAGAGCAGACGCACTCAGGCCGGTCCCTCACCAACCATGCATCACTCTGTATTTGAATCCAACAGAAGAGTCTTAAAAGCTAAAAAGCCCTCACACAGAGCTGCCATTGTGCCCTCTCCACGGCTCAGGCTATCTGCTGGAGCCGCCTGTAAGAAGATCCCGAGCAGCCTAGGGGCCTGCAGGGATCAGATGTGCCTGCAGGGATCAGATGTGCCGAGGAATTCAGCCATGGAGGTGAGAGAGGGAGACTATACGGCTGTTCATATGCAACCTTAAAGCTTCAGAGCGGCACGGAGCTATGAAACCCAGCAGGTCCTGGCTCAGATAAAACTGTGAGTCACTGACAGAAAGGCCAGTTCACACATTAGTGAGGCGGCGACCTCACAGACGGCAGGTCTAAAAGGGCAACACTTCCTTTTCTTCGTTTGCCCAGGTGCATTTTTCATCCCAAGTTGTGTGGTTTCATGTGTCCTGAAGGCACTGAAGGACAAACCCTATTGTTTCAAATCAGCGTTCAGCTCTCACATGTAGAAATACCTTGTGTGTAGACTCCTGGAGGAGGGAGTGCACGTTTTTATAGTCAGAGTCCTCCATCTTTCGCAGGAAGCAGCTCTCCTGGTCCATGGGTTTGTAACATATCAAACCCTGAAACACAATGGCAAGACATCATCCTATTAGTCAGAAAACTCAGGCGCGCTTTCTATTAAAAACTACCATTCAAACCAACACAATCTCATGCACATCCCCTACGTGTTTGATATCAAAGAGCACAGTGGACGTCTGATTTGCAGGTGAGGTGATGGAAAAGGTCACCAGGTCATTTTGCAAGTCAACGACGGCCGATTGGTTGATCAGAAGTCCGGTCTGATCCGGAGCTGTGATCCGGACCAACTGTAAAGACTTACACAAACTGATTAATGAAAGACAATAAGGTCTAGAAAAGATGCCGGAGGGTGTATTGATCGTCATGTTACCTCTGCAGGAGGCTGCGACAGCCCCAGGTGCCCCGTCAGAGCGAGGGCGATGATGACCAGGAGCAGGGACGCTGAGAGGCTTACCCAGAAGGCCTTGTGTGGGAAGTGGGACTGAGGGGACGCAGCAGAGCCCCCATCCTGGTTTACATACACGAGGAGAAGCTATTTACACAGTACTTCAAATCTCATTATTGGATGTAAACAAACTGCAGCAGGGTGGGAACACTGCTGCTGTTGAGATTTGTATTAAAGGGACAGTTCACTCAAATCTCTTATCTAAAATGTTATTCGTCAAACTACATTGTTTTGTTGCTTAGTTGGAAATACAGGCTGTACATGTCTTCCTTCTCTCCAGTATAATAGCTCTTGATGGCACTTGGCTTTCGATGCTTAAGGTGTTAGAAGAAATCTTTCGAAAAATCATGACCAGGAGGATTTTCAAGAAGATCCTAAAAACATATTGGACTTATTTCGATTTTCACTGCACAACACATACCAAAGAGACAGAACGACACTCGAAGGTATTCTTTGAGTTAACGTGGTTTCTGGAATATTTCTTTTGAGTTTTTCTGCACAACAGTGTCACCTGCATTATATTTGAGAGAAAGCAGACATCACACTTAACGTACTCTCACAAAATAGTCTAGATATATAAATGTATACATGGCACAACAGCAGGTAGGAGAACTAAATGAACTGTCTGTAAAGCTATGTCTCATCCTGTCATGTATCTTTTACCTGTGGCAAAATTACTTAAATGTGTAGGTACGCAAAATCCAAACATGTCTCGCCATCACCATCTTTCCACAGTCGGCGGCAGCGGTTGCTTTTGAAATGAAAGTATATTCCTTACCGTGCACTCTGCATCTTCCAAACGGTTTTCCGAATGTTTCCAACACCTCAACATCCTGAGTCCCTTGACGGCTCACTCACTGGGTCAGCTCCCTTCTCTCAGCTACCGGCATGCAGCTGTGGTCATGACTGAGACTCAGTACACCTGGGCAGCTTCTCTTTGTCCCTGCAGACCTCCCCCTTCTTCCTCCCCCTTCAGTCACACTCCCAAATCCCACTTCACACAAAACTCTGAACCTGCCAAACTCACATTTGGAGTCTTGTCTTCCTGCTATTTCCTCCCTTTTTATATCTAATATGACTTAATATGCCTCTCTAACATTATCCTGTCCCCCCGACTCAAACACACACTTACAGGAGAGGAGTTGGCCGCCCTCCCCGGCTCAGACAATGGACAAAGGGGTGAGGCAGGTGCAGGTTGAAATCCTCTCTCATCAGGTGAGACGCGATATCGCTGCTGCATCCAGACGACGACAGGCCAAGGTGACTCTAAGCACGGGAGGTTTTTCTGTGTTCACTTTGAGGTGAAAAGCGAGCACAGCGAGCAGACGTTTATTTAGTCAATATAATTTCAGCTTTATTAGGGATTTGAGCGCTATTCAGGGACAAGTTAGAGAGCACGAGAAGTCAAAATGAAGACCGGGTTCTAGAGATGTCCCGATCCGATCACGTGATCGGGGATCGGAGCCGATCACGTGATTTTCAAAAGATCGGAATCGGGAGAAAAAAAATCGGGGATCGGGATTTTTTTATTTATTTTTTATAAATACTTTTTTTTAAATTTTGTATTTAATGTTACAAAACAAATATGACCATGCTCAAGTCTTAAAGTCATCCTGAGGCCTTAGTTTTGGTTTCAAATTACACAACATCATGTATGTGTTGCTTCTTTGGGGCTTGTTTTCATAGACCTGGTTGCTTATTTCTCTCAAATCTGGCAACAGAGTGGGCAGGGCGCAGTGTCTAATTGTAGCAGTAAGCTAAAGAGTACTGATAAGCTTTATTTTGATTCGATCCAATGCTGCTGCTGTGAAAGAAAGAAGCTATATCCATGTAGGATAGAATATCCAGTTTAAATAAAAAAATAACCTTAAGGGACAACTTGAATGCTTTTTTTTCTCTTAATGCATAAAGATCGGATCGGGAAGAATCGGTATCGGCAAATTGTCAAAATCAAATGATCGGAATCGGATCGGGAGCAAAAAAAGGTGATCGGGACATCCCTACCGGGTTCACTTTAAAACATGAATGAACCACTGTGACTCACTCCCATTAATATATCTGCTTCTGCTGAGGTGTGAAAATAAAGGTTATAATACACAGAGAGTTCAAGTCAGACACGTAGACTCGGTGCTTGTTATTTATATACGTTAAAACAGCTGTAAACCTGAACAAAACATGTTACAACACATTCTAGTATGTGTTCATCCTCCTCGAGTTTGACTTGTAGTTGCTAAAGAGGATCTTGCATCACAGCCAGTCTTTAAAGTTCACTCTCTCTTCCCCTTTTCCCCAGGAACGGAAGATATACACAACACTGTGACTTTTTGTTCTTATGTTATAAGCAATCATTAATACCATGTTAAATTGGCAGGCATTTCCAAAATAGATAAATGATGTATATCTTAATAAACTTTGTATCATATATATCTTAAGGAAAAAGATTCCCTTCTGGTGAGTAATGGAGTCTTTCAGTCCAGGTTCATCCCTGCAGAGCGGGCAGCAGGTCAGCGATGCTCTCCACGTAATAATCCGGCACCATCCCTTGTCTCTCCGCACAGCCGCTCTTCTGATGGGCCTCGGCGTCCGCCACCGTGCTGACCCCCGTGAGTGTGAGGAGGGTCTTCAGGCCGCAGTTGGAGCCCAGCATGATGTCCGTGTCGAGGCGGTCGCCCACCATCAGGCAGCGGCCGGGGTCCACTCCGAACTGGGAGGCCACGCAGTCGAACATGTAGCGGTTGGGCTTGCCCACCGTCTGGGCCTGGCGCTGGGCGGCGGTCTCCACGGCCTGCAGGAGGCAGCCGGTACCTGAGAGGAAGAGGAGTAGTGAGGACACTTTAACTCAATCTAGCAAGTTAGATGAAAAGGGGCCCTACTATGCACTTTGGGATGTTCCCCTATATGGGTTTAGTGCATGTAAGAGTTTCTCTCCCACACACTCCCCCTCGCTTTCAATTATAATGATCCCTCATAGCATTTTGGATGGGTGGAGCTTAGAAATCCAGACAGGTGAGATGCACGTGAGTTTAAGACATGTCTTTCCAGGAAGTAGACCTAATACTTATTACCTGACACATGTTATACAGTTAAAGTCTGACTTTGTATTGAGCATGTTATGCACAATTTAGTGCATGCTTTTTGTTGTTGTTATAGCCTCAGGTAGCCTGCAGTGATTTAACCTGCTTTATCCCACTGTAATATATATGTATATGTGTGTGGTGTGTGTGGTGTGTGTGGTGTGGTGTGGTGTGTGTGTGTGTGTGTGTGTGTGTGTGTGTGTGTGTGTGTGTGTGTGTGTGTGTGTGTGTGTGTGTGTGTGTGTGTGTGTGTGTGTGTGTGTGTGTGTTTGTTTCAGGAGCGTGATGGCATGCGGGCCATACTGGAGTCGTACGACAGCGAGCTGGCTCCCACTGAGTATACTCCTCAGCTGAACAAACGTCTCCGAGAGGCCGAGGACATCTTGCAGAAGACTCAGAGCCACAATGTAGAGATGGAGGTGTGTGTGTGCGCAGGCTTTTACACACACATACAAAAACACTCGCATTCATCATATCCTACTTAAGACTTCCATATAGCCAAGTTTATTGTCTTCAAAAACACATCTGAATGCATTGATTTATACTCATCTAAGCCGCCGGTAACCGGCGGCTTAGATGAGTATAAATCAATGCATTCAGATGTGTTTTTGAAGACAATAAACTTGGCTATATGGAAGTCTTAAGTAGGATATGATGAATGCNGGACTGCACACACACACACACACACACACACACACACACACACACACACATATACATATATATTACAGTGGGATAAAGCAGGTTAAATCACTGCAGGCTACCTGNTTATACAGTTAAAGTCTGACTTTGTATTGAGCATGTTATGCACAATTTAGTGCATGCTTTTTGTTGTTGTTATAGCCTCAGGTAGCCTGCAGTGATTTAACCTGCTTTATCCCACTGTAATATATATGTATATGTGTGTGGTGTGGTGTGTGTGGTGTGTGTGGTGTGTGTGTGTGTGTGTGTGTGTGTGTGTGTGTGTGTGTGTGTGTGTGTGTGTGTGTGTGTGTGTAGTCCCTACCTGGCACGGCCTTGCCTCCCTCCAGGGGCAGCCTGGTGTCCCTGTTGGTCCCCACAAACAGACACCCAGGCTGCTGGATCAGGTACTGCAGGGCTCTGTTCAGCTTCGTGTAGCTGAAGTGCTCATCGAACCCGACCACCACCGCCTTCACCTCGGGGTTCAGGTCCACGTTGGCCCAGTCCATCTGCTTCCCAGATATATGGTCCTCTCCCACCCCGGTCTGCTGAATCCCCACCGCCTGCAGCTCGTCTCTCATCGCGTTACTTCCGATCAGGTACACCTTTTTACCCTCCAGTTTGCACTCATTCTTCAGGTACATAGCTGAACAGTACGCCGTCCCGAACACCTCCTCTTCGGTCGCATTAAACCCCATTGTGGTCATTTTCTCCACGTACATCTTCCTGGTCTTGGTGCTGTTGTTGGTGACGAAGAACACCTTCTTGCCGCTTTCCTTAAGCAGGTTTATGACCTGAGAGGCTCCCGGGATGGCCTGGTCCCCCCGCCAGATGACCCCGTCGCAGTCAAACAGGACACTGTCCACCGAGTCCAGCACCGGCTTCACCAGAGCTCCGGTTAACCGGGTACATTTTGACCCAGACATAGGGTACACAACAAGAGACGTGATTTCAGGTTCTGATATGAATAACTGTCTGACCGTTAAATAGCCGTTACGTGTTGTCAGGTTAAAACAAATACAATAACTGTTTAACCGTTATATAGCCGTTACAACACTTCGTGTTCCCTACCGTGCAACGTCACGGGTTGTCGCTAATGTCAGCACTTGTAGTTACGTCCAGTTTTGTGTTAATGGTAGTTTTGTTGTTTAAATAAGTTTGTTGAGATTCGTCGCTGACAAAATCCTGACCTTCCACTTCGGTGTAAAAGTGTTGAAGCAATTCTGAGGTTACTTCCGCACCGGCTTAAAGGGAAAGGAACAAATACAGTTCCCTTCCGGTTAAGCTCATTTACGGTTTACAACATGCATATGTTTTTCTTTAAAATAAACAGGAACAAATCTTTAATACATTATAGCATAATCACGTCGTATTCTAAGCTTTGATTATAGGCTACAAAGCATTACAAAAAGAAGCCAGGTACAAAACAACACCCAAACAACTGCACTTCCGGTCAAGCTAATGCCTTTACTCAATGGCAGAACAAGAATGAACAAATATGTTCTAAATTGGGAGTCAAAACATCTAATTACTTTTGTGTTTGCTGTAAATGTTGCCAGAGCTTATTAATACAATACATTGTGTGGGAGGTAGACACCAGAGCTCGTAAATAAATTGCTACCGCAAACTTTATTCTTTCAGTCAGCAGTAGTTCTTAGGCACAGTGACCCCAGGGGGTGTACAAAAAAATTCAGCATAACAACACAGACTAGTAATTTCTTTTAGTTGTCTTTTTTGTGAACTGGACGTGGAGGGAAGAAGATCTCTCCCAGGTTTCGGAGTATTCCTCTGCTGTAGTAGTTTCTTTTAGAGTGGTCTGGTGCCGGGCTGCAGAGATGGTCAGCGGTTGCAGTCGGGTGGCAGTGCTGACACACGTAACCTCGACTTTTGTACCACTCGTTGGAGGTCTGGTTCACGAGAGCCAGGTAGGAATGGAAAAGAGCATAACCCGCGAGGAGGAAGAAGACAAAGACCAGAAATCCCAACATGAAGACGATTCGGGGGAAGGTCAGGAACAGATGCTGCAGAAAGAGAGATGTGTATTTTGTAAAATGTGTAACTTTTTTGATTATAATTTCTTAAAAAAAAAATCTTTAATACTTTTGTATGTATGCTTTAGTTTAGGTAACATTAAGCTGTCTTTGGCTCTTTTCTGCTGTAACAATGTACATTTCGCTTCTGTGGGACTAATAAAGGTATTCTGATTCTGACAGGTGTGGGGGAAACTTCTGAAGCAATGGGAGTCAGGACTCAGAGAGACACGATGGAGAGCTGGAGCTTTGATGGCAAACACTGGCGGTTTATTTGGAGCTTCGGCCGGAGAATTCACACGACATGTCACGGGCCCTGACCACACGGTTGAGATGCCATAATCAACTCTGAAGGACCCTCCTGTAGCTCCAGGTTTGAACTAGTTCAGAGTGTAATAATCAACATTCTTCAACAGATAGACTAAACAGCTGAGGACACTGAATCCCATTTTTTGTCGCTTATGGCTCGGGGTCATCTACACCCCGAGAAGGATGTGTTCCAGGTGTCCCACAACAATAACTATCTCTGACAGACAGTTGCCCGGTCATAAACTGGTAACAACAACAACTTGCTAGGGCAGCCCCTCCTTATGGGAGATAACGGCTGCTCAAGGTTGGTCAGCTGCGTCAGAGGGCGAAAGGTAAACATGTAGGGCGCGAAATTATTCCCTGACAAAAGGTATTACGTGTCTTGAGCTTAAAGGAAGGTAGCCGCGACATGCACTATGTCAGCAGTATGGAGTCTCACCTGCACAACAAACAGAGGCCCTGCTGACTGCTGCTGGCCTTCCTCGTCTATATAACTGGACCTCAGGAGCCCTGACCTCAGGACGGCGTGAAGCAGCATGTCTCCTGTTAGAACGGCCACATCGCCCGCCGCGGCGCACACGCTGAAGAGGTAAAGCAGGAAGTAGCGTGTGTTCTGAGCACCGATGCAGTTGTTCACCCAGACGCAGTGGTGGTCAAAGCGTTGAACACACCTGTCGCAGACCCCTGAAACGCAGACAGTGGGTATGATTCTGTATTCTAAGCTTTGCAAATATAATGCATTACAATGTTAACTATGCTGCCTGTTCATATTTCTGTTCTCACTGCAGTGTTTGGAGCGAGCCGGTTTGACGAGCTCGCAGGTTTCACAGGAGACGCCCGGGTGAAACAGCCTCCTGTCATACGGATAGATGTGCAGCTGGCCGGCGATTTTCTTCTTCGTCACTGTTCCTGCCAAGGTTGAGAGGAGAGAAAAAATATAACTGCCAAATAAAAGGCAAAAAATCTCTCCAAAACGAACAAATTGATATCTCTGCACATTATTGCAAAACGGCTGAAAGTATCTACTTTGAATTAACTGGAGTCATATCAAATAATAATTACCAATTAATAATTAATGTCCTGCACACCCTCAATCCACATGGCTGTATAACCAGTAGTAATATGGAATAATATTGCTTTTTTTTAGACTAAATGATCGTTGTAGGGAATTGAGCAGCAAATGTAACAGGAGTACACATGCAAACAACACAACATTTCTCATATGAAAAGACAGATGCTTTAGGTTGGTGCCAAGAACAAAACAGACACCAGAGTGGAAAGGGCACATTAGCCGGATCCGTTATTCCCAAGACTTGGACTCACATGAGGCCTGTTTTAGTGCACAATGATTGATGCTATGTAGACCACAAACGTATAGTTGCTTATATGAGTTCTTAATATATCACACCTCAACACACCAGGGTTAACCTCCCTCGGCTGTCTCATATAATATTTCCTAATATTGCAGCAGATAACAAATGACTTTGAAAGCTAGTATAATATGAACCTGGATCTCTCCTGATGCAGAGGTAGAAGCAGAGACTCTTGATAACCAGCAGTATATAAGGCACGGACAGGCTGATCAGACTGGTATCCATATCCCTGCAGAAGCCAAACACCTCGTAGGTGAACTCTGCAAGCACAGCGGCCTCTATCAGGATGTGCAGGTAGATGAACATGTTGTTCCTGCAAATAGAAGCAAATGACAAAGATTGAAGGCAGATATGCAGGAGTATAACTGGAACTAAATATTTAATATACACTGTTGTCTATGATATTACAGAGGTATATAGGATTAAATAAAAAGCCTTTATTCATTCCACATTGGGGGCATGAACTATTCTACACAGAGCAGCTCAAGAGTCAAAGGATGAAAGGAAAATTAGTGTTTAATACAAATGAAACTACATAATAAAAAAGGAAAATCACAAAAAATAAAAGCTATATATACAATAAACACCTTCTGATTTATTCAGAGATGATCCAAACTGGATAAACATTGAGAAAATAAAATGTATCTATACTTTTCATAGACACATTGTGTGTAGTATTGTACAGGGAAATACAAAAAGTGATATAAAGTTAAATAAAAAAGATATCTATTTAAAAAAATGAAGGAATTGAACTACAAACCTTTGATGAAACAGCCTGTGTAAGGTCCTCTGTGAAAACTTCTGGAGCCATCTTGGTGTAATCGGTGCAAACACCTGTGCAGAGAATATTTGTCAGCTTTAATTGCAGTGAATATCATGTTTTAATATTGTTATAAATTAGTCAAACAGTGCCACACAGTGTCAGTTTATGGGAATACAGTCAACCTGCATCTTCTCTTACCTTTCCTACAAAGTTGAAGAGGATACTAAATGGAGTTTGCTGCTGGCCTGAGTATTTGCAAACTAACACTATACATGTCAGCACCACCGTGACGTAGACAGCGAACAGGGTGAGGAAATCCATCTCACATGGGGGCTTCAGAGAGACAATACAACAGGTGTTAATGGTGCAAAGTCAACACGAACAGGTAGCAAACTCACCAAAAAGTTGTGTTACTATTCAGTGTCTCTGCTTGTGTAAACACGACTTTAAAAAAAATGATGTACCACTCCTAAAAATACCCACATGGACAAGTTGACGTTAGCATGCTAACCTAAATCAGTACCTAACGTTAGCATAGATATTCCCACTTTCTTCACCTCTTAAAGTCCTTTACTCACCTTCTTCCTTCACCTTTTAGTCTTGGTCACCCATAGCTGTCTGTAAGTGTTTTATCTCACGATAACATAGCTTATTTTGTTAGCGCTATGGACACTAGCATCCCCTTTGGTGCTCTGTAAACAATGATACTTCCTTAGCATCGATGTAGCTAAATTCCAAGCTAACGTTTGAGGGGCTGGCTGGGTTTACCTTCTGCAGGAGGAGGGGGAGTATCTACTGTAACTCCATTTCGATATAAATGTAAAGTTTGTCTAAATATTAAAGGGCAGTGGTGGAATTTAACTAACTACACTTACTCAAGTAAAAAATGAAGGTACTTGTACTTTCCTTGAGTGATTATTTAAAACGTTAAATCTTAAATGTGCCATTCTGCATAATGAGTACTTTTGGTACTATGCTACTTTTTTACTTCTACTTGAGTACAATTTTAAATGCAATACTTTTACTTGTAACAGTATTTTTTGTCTTTGGTATTGCTACTTGTAGGCTACTTAAGTGAATAATAAGAAGAGTACTTCTTTCACCTGTGTTAAGGGTTTTCTTAATTCATATTCCTAACACGTTCTATGCTTACTTTAACCTCCTATTCCTTTTTAAAGCTCACAAGTAATTTATATAATTAATAGACAGTCATATTTTCATCTTATATGCCTTTTCCCTGAAGACTCTTATTTTTCGACACTTTAAAACTATAGCTATTACTTCACTATCTTAGCCACAAATGACAATGATTAGGAGAAACATTGACTTTAACGCATGTATTTGCTACAAAGTTCAAACATGAAAAACAGGCTAAAGGTTATTTAATGCACACACTTCCTTCAATTTTGGCTTGAAATTCAACCCTTATGAATACCTTTATAACATTTTGGCTATAGTGCATGCTTGAATTCCCGACTATTAGTTACTTAGGCTTGTTTTTCTCTGTCATTGCCTTCCAGAGCTCCACACAATGCAACACGGCATCACAGGACACCTGTTGGGTCTGGTTGCTGACATGGCCCGACACTCATATTACAGCTCTCGGTGCCGGAGAGGAAAGCTTTACTCTGGAGCTCTGCATGGACATCTATGGATGCTGTTTAAAAAGGTACAGGATGTGAGGTGTGGACAATATTATATGTTTCTTATTTTTACGTGTTTTTGGTCACAATTGCATTTTTTCTTAATGCTTTCCACCTTAATTATGACGAATGAAGATGTATTTTATTTAAAGTCCCTTGTTTATAATATTTAAAAACATGACTAAAGGATAATCGATACATATTGTCATAAATTCATTTAGCAAGTACACACTTTAAAAGAAAAATTATCGTTTGACCTGCGAATTGGTGCAAGAAAAATAACATACTATCTTGAATAAATAAAGTAAAACCACACAATGAATACTATAAAAGAAACATATTTTGGGCTCAAAATGACACTCATTAATTCCTTAAAAGCATTACGTTGGCTAAAACGTTGCTAGCATTCTCATGTAAACAAACGCTCGTGCAAACACATCAGGCTATATCAACGTCATGTTCATGTTTCAAACAATAATTGGACAATGTATATACGTTGAAAACCCTTCACGATTTCTCTGAAGAATAATTTATTACACGGGGGTTTATCAGGGTTGATTGCCTGTGATATGTCAGTTTCTGTCTTGTCACACGTGAGTAAACGTCTTCGCTGTAATGTAAGAGGAGTTTGATTGTAGCGAGCAGCATCTGTGTTGAATTATTCAGTTGAAGCCGGACCGTCTTTTCTTTATTGCACGCTTTGCAACTAATGACAGTTTGAACTCCAATAACTTTGTCACTACTTTCTCTTCAGCTGTAATGACTTCTCATATAAATGTATTACTGACTGCAACATGTTACCCGCTCTTATTGACACACCCTCTACAAATAATACGTCATACAATTAGTGTATCTGAGATGTCCAATCAATCATAAATACAATCAAATACATAATAATATGTTTTTTCAAATATCCTGCACTATATACAGTAGTTTCTCATATTGGAGGGTGAAGCTAACACATTACATTGACATCCTCTTATTGTAATTGACAAGCTTTTGTGTATTTTCACTATATGATTATTTCTTCTATTACATGTTGATTTTACAGCCACACGATTTTTTGAATTGTCTACAGCCTTTACCCGTTCTCTTTATTATTGGGTACTGTTATTGGTATTGGATTTTAGCCCTTGCAGACCATTAACATGCACAACAACCTATATAACACACTACAGGAAAGGCAAAACCCCAACAAGCATATTAGGACCCCTTTAAAAAGATAGTTCTGATTGAAAGACTTTATCTTCACACTGTGTGAACTTTCCGTCACTTGTCATAATGTCATATTCACAATGTCTGCTTCCACTAGTCAGTGTCTGCATTCTTTATTTGAGGGGAGCCTGTGTTCCTTCAGTATTAATGACAGGGGGGTGGAGGAGCACTGAAGATTCAGTTCATAATCCAACTAATCCCACAGGCTGAAGTCTTAAATTGCCCCCCCCCCCTCCTTCTCAATGGACGGCACATTTCGTTGTGCTCACACACGGACGGACGCATTCCCAGGCATGCAGACGCTCCAATTAGTCCTCATCAGGCTGGGCTGCGTCGACTCAGAGTGATTCTGGGCCACGAGCGGTCCCTCGGAGAGCCACCTAGCCGAGAGAGCAGGAGGAGGAAAAAGACATGTTGGTGTATTTATAGAAAAATGAGGCCTCGCACAATACCCTGTTTGGGAGAGAGAATTATTAAGGAACCGAGGTGCCTGGGTGCACGCGTCCCAGTTTTCTGATTAACACTGTGCAGGCGGGCCGGCCCGAGGATGAATCAGGGAACAGGACTAACTCGTTGACACACAGAGATTGCACTCGCTGCCCGTGCACACTCACCTTTTGCTTATGAGGACACTGCTGTGGTTTTCAGGGTGGAAGAATGGGGTATTGTTTTGAGTTTGTCACCCTTTCCGTTTGACTTGTCCTTGGGTTTTTTCTAAAGATATAACATTTGAGGAGACAGATTGGCTGCCAGCAGGCCGCCCGCTGTTTGACATTCAAGATGAAGAAGTTTTTGCAAAACAAAAAAGGCAGATACTCTATCCGACGGGGCTCTCGGTATCCATCTAAAGATTTCTGTAAGTCTTTTATCAGCTTTGTGTGATGGCTGTGGAGCAAAATTAGCTTCCAGCTGAGCCAGAGGGGTTTATATTGAATCATATTTAACAAAATCCAACATGTGTATATCTGTAATTCTGTATTTGTCATATTAGATATGTTTTTGAGAACTGTCCATGTCTCATTTTGACATTTCAGAATGCCTAAAATATAAGCCAATTTGATTCCACTTTTTACCTTTTGCCTGCTCTGAAATCCATGCTGTCAGTTGTGTGCTCTATTATATAATTGTCATTCAACAGGATTGACTTGCAGGGAGTTAAAAAAAAATGGAATTGCTGCAGGAACTTTTGTCTCTAAAGCTAATTAAGGTCACAATCCCTGCAATGACTTAATTTGATTGGCTGCTTTGGAGTTTGTGAACCAGGTCAGGGACCGCTGAGTGTGTCATGGTTCAGGGTAGAGGGTTACAGAGCCGCACTCACGAGTACATCTTGAGATGCGAAAGACAGCAGGAGGGAGAAGAGACCGGGGACAAAAACGTAGTCACTTGGAATGCAAGCAAAGGATTATTCGATCAAAAAATGTCATTTGACTTGAATATTTTGGCCAAAGTGGGTAAGTGCTTGTGTTTGAATGTCTATGTGTGGGCTTTCTTCATTTCGTAGCTTTTGTCCGCAGTATAGCCAGTGCAAGACCCTTGGAAAGTCCTTGGATCATGGGTGGGGACTATTTTCCTTCTCCTATCTTTCATATTCTCTCCCCCCCTTTAAGTCCTCAGCATGCCGTCGTCCAACCAAGGCTGGCCTGAGGAGTTCGGCTTCCTGCTGGGCGGCAATGGCCCCAGCTACATCCTGTCGGTGGAGGAGGGCAGCAGCGCTCACCTGGCCGGGCTGCAGGCGGGGGACCAGGTCCTGGAGATCGAGGGCCACAATGTGTCAACGCTGGGCCCCCAAGCTGTCGTGGCCATCGCCCAGACTCAGAAGAACATCCCTCCCAGCATCGGAGTGGTGTCCCGCATACAGCAGGTCTGACAGCTCCTGAATCACAGCAATAATGCATAAGTAGGTTAATGCCTGTGGAGATACCGCAATATGTGACATCTAGATTGATCAAAAGTCTTTAGGGGTATGTTCCTAAAGGTGTTCTTCACCCGCAATATGATTAATTGTACGTCCGTCACTCGCTCTGTGTGACCTTGAATCCTTGAGCCCCGCATGCCTCTATGGTGAACCAAACATTTGGAAAAGGTTTGACGAATTTAAGTACATTGTGGCCATATTTGACAACAGCGATACTATATATATAAAACATCCCTTTTCACACTGTCATCGAAATCGTGCAGGTTAATCCAATTATTATTTGTCTTATCGAATGCTCTGTATTTCCAAACGAAGTGCATACTTTCTAAAATCTTAACATTTAATACACTTCTGCACTAACAATCTCAGATGCACGTTTCTTGTGAGTTTATAAATGCATGATGTGATATGATTTTGCTGCTTTTTAAATAAGGCCCCCCATTTACTTCAATACATCGAGACTCTTGTTCTTTTTTGGATTCATTATTTATCATAGTGGCATGTGGGACAAGCTAACATTTTGTCCAAGATAACAGGGCAAATAATTATTCAATAAGGGTCTTTTGGGGAGTTTAATTCCTTTAATTTCATTACATTTACACTTTTTAATTTTTTTTCTTGCGTCACAGATGGACATCATACCGGGTCCGGACGGTCGTTTTGGGTTCACCATCGTAGGAGACTGCCCCCTGCTGGTGGAGGACTGCTCGCCCTGCTCTCCGGCGGGCCGTGCAGGTCTGAAGGCGGGGGATTACGTCATGGAGGTGAACGGGATCCCCGTCCGGCAGCACGAGACGGCCGCGGCGCTGATCAAAGCCTCGCAGGGCCGGACGCTCCGCCTGGGGGTTCTGTGTCTCGGCCCGTGGCAGAAACACAGCATCAGCATAGAGGACAGTCAGGTGGGAGGAGAGGGAGCGAGGCTGGACCGCAAACACAAAGCTCTGGAGTTCAACAGGAGGGTACGTTCAAACGGCAACTGCAACTTCATTAATATTCCAATTACTTGTATATAGACTATTCTGCACTATTTCTATTTGATTTCATTTACTTGCACTATTATCTGTTGTATTGTGTTGCACTGTTGGAGGAGCCTCTGACCTAAGAATTTCATTGTAGCCATGTACCTATGACAATAAAAGCCTTGAACAGTGCAGGTTAACTTATTTTTCTGTTCAAGTTGGGTTTGACTTTGTTCTTAATGTGATCAATTGTTTGAATGATACAACTATTGGAAATGATCCATTAGGGCTTACCTAGATTGAAGAGTACGTAGTCTTCTAACACTTATTCAATTTTCTCTACTGATGGATTAATCAACATATCTCAAAACCAGAATTATAAAATAGCATTGCTATAAACCTTTTGTTTACCAGATGAATTGCATATTTAGTCATGAGACCTGAAAAATTCAGTTTTGAAACCAAGTGTTTCATTTCCACCATGTTTTTGCAAAAGTTACAGCAACACTTCAGATGTTTTCCTTAAATATGCTAAATACTATTAAATTCAAAAAATGTATGTGTGTAATTTCATTCAATTCACTGATGTAATCCTTTTACAAAATGTACACTGTGAGGAAATAAAAACGATCAAAGGAAGATGAAACTCTTAGAAGGAAGTACAAAATATTTAACTCAAACTAAAGAGCCCTTCTTAAAGCAATTTGTCTTTTTAATTGCAGATGAAGTTTGTCATAGTACCAATCAGGCTTTGAGTTAAACTATGAGCTGCCAGCCTCTCCCCTCTAACATCTCTTTCCGTTCTGCATCAGGTGGAACAGATTCTAGGTGATGAACCCGAAGTGAAAGAGAAGCTCTTCACGGCTCTGAAGCAGTACGCAGCGGAGAAGAGAGTGGAGTGGTTGGCCTCGGTGCTGCCAGACATCCTGAACACTGAAGAGCACCGACAGCTCATCTCCAACATCCGGTAAGGACAAAGCGTTTGAACTTCCATTACAATGGGTCACCAAACACAGTACAGAATAAACTGCTGGTAGAAAGTAGAGAGTTGACTTCTGCTATCTGGATTCTAGCCAAGCGTCTTGAGTCTAGGCTTTGAGACGAGGGGAAATGTACCAAGTGGCCTACTGGTAAACATAAAAAGAGATGCATCATTTGTGACCAGTGGCGAGTGGCACAGCCCCACCTAGTGTCAGCAGAAAGTAATTCAAATAATAATTCAAAAAAAAAGCAATAAAAATACATCTTAAAATATATTTTAAGATCATGTTTGATCATCTGATTCGTCTGTACATTGCTGTTTTAGTCTGTGTTCTTCTAATTACAGACGAATCAGATGATCAAACATGATCTTAAAATATATTTTAAGATGTATTTTTATTGCTTTTTTNCTCATCACCGAGGTCACAATATCAATGGATCCAGCAGAGCAATAGCCTATAGGCATAACACAGAAGATCAACTAAAGATATGACATAACATAACTTACCAAAGCTGAAGCAGATGGTCAACTTCATTCAATTTCTTTCCGTTTTACTGATTGTAATCGCTATACGCTGCTCTCTCTCGTCACCTCCTCACAAACAACTACTATTTTCGCGGCACACGTACTTTACAGCCAATCAGCTCTCTGAATTATGAGATGATGTTTGGTAGGTATGTCGGCACTTTGCCCCTATGGTGATTATTTTGTTGCCGCACACATTGAATAGAAACAGACTNGCGGCAACAAAATAATCACCATAGGGGCAAAGTGCCGACATACCTACCAAACATCATCTCATAATTCAGAGAGCTGATTGGCTGTAAAGTACGTGTGCCGCGAAAATAGTAGTTGTTTGTGAGGAGGTGACGAGAGAGAGATCTTCTGTGTTATGCCTATAGGCTATTGCTCTGCTGGATCCATTGATATTGTGACCTCGGTGATGAGTGTCCTCACCCCCCCCCGCTCTCTCTATCGGAACCCTCGATAGCCTTAAGCTATTTGTTTACGTGTTTAAATATATATATATATATATATATGTGTATTATACAGTATATACACATCTAAGTTGTTTTGTACATATAAAAACGCCACTGTTTGTGACTAAGACATCTGTTATTTAAAAATGGCTTCTTCCATGTTATCCCCCACTGTCTCGGTCCCATGGTACAAATCATTTTGTGCTAATTTGTATTATTTTGACTTTAAGGCATTTGAGATATGACTCGCAGTATTGGAGGGATTAATCATTTTTAATTTCTCTCATTTTCATTATAAATTAGATGAAAGGCCCTTTGAAAATGAATATGTACTAGTTGTAAGCTGGGATGTCTCAGCAGCTCCACAATACTTCATTCAAGATGGTATTTAAAACATATTGTATTCAACATTTAACACATTTTGTGTTTCCTGGGATTATTAAACCAGTCCACATTGACATTTCGATACAAATCAATTAATTGTGCAGCCCTTACTCCCCATCTACTGTATCCCACACACACATCCCAAATGTGTCATATATTTCAAGTAGTGAAAAGTAAAATAATCTGCAGGTTTTTTTCGTCATAATGACGGGTAAACAGGCTTTTCCCGGTGCTCGTCCTGCAGGATGGATTAGCGCGGGGGTCTCGACCGCTGCCAGCCGTTTCAGAGCTGCGCTTTAGGTTTAGGTGGGCCCCATCTGCCACTCCACAGTAAATCCACAGTGACCCCCTCCAAGTCGCTTCATCCGTGTTAGTGACACTCGGACTTAACTGCCCGAGCTATGAGTTTTTGTGCCGTAAATGAGTATTGGCAACGTGAGGCGAAACTCACAGCATGGAGGTGTGTGTGATGACGAGCCACAGACAGATTTAGTCGAGTACTCGCTTCATGGAAACATAATGTAATACCGGTGGCTCTGTATCCACTGTCCCTGGAGATACACACAACAGATTTTGTGAGTTTCTATGAAGTGGAAACGTGAAAAAGCATTCGGGTAGCCAGAGGATTTGTTTGCGCCAAAATCACCAGACGTTCTCTCAATCCCCAGACAGTTAGTCCACAGATTCCTCCACAAGTAGAGCCAATCAAAACCTTTTATTGTCTTACTACGCTGGCTCTCATCCACTACTACACCACTTTGTTCTATTTTTAGTGGCACTAATATACAGTATAAAGCCTTTCCAGCAGTATGAGGTCAGTGAGTGCTGTGGTTACCTGAAATGACAAATGAGGCGACAGGATTTCTGTGTGCTAAATTGGTCATGAATAATTCAAACACTGACAACTTTTTTTATATTTAAGGACACTCCTATTTGCTCGAGCACCAATAACAACATTATTATTATTATTATTATTATTATCTCTTTGTTTTTTTTACGATTCCCCCACCCATCCCCGAACTCTTCTACCTTCCCCTCCCTCTCTCTGTGTTTTCTCCGGATGGATTTTATTCTCATTATTCTGCTCACTCTCTGCTGGCGGTCGTTGTTCCCCTGACACTTGGTAAAGTCCCAACATACATTTGATCCCCCTCAGAGAGCCAGCACTGAAGCAGTCTTATAGTGAAGCTGCTCACTATTTGACGGTGTAACTTAGTTTCTTTCTTTGAGCAATGGGTGACAGCTAACAAGATGAATTGCCTGGGGTGAGTATTTACTCTTTCAATTGGACTCTTAGGTGTTAGGAAATGTGTTATTGAGAATATGTGAGAATTTGTGCATTTTTTTATTGGCTTCTTTGGGTCTGCGCCTGCACTGGTTTTGCCATCAGTGTAATTATGTACGTGAAGTGAAATCTGATGGCGGCTGCTGCTGATGTTTTTGCCTCCGAAATCCTCTATTCCCTCGTTGTTTTCCTAGCTTTCTTCAAGGCAATTTTGAGCCTTAAATCAGGAGTTTGTTCAGGCTGCTTGATATGATTGTGACCAACATTAAAATGGACACTGCAGGTTGTAACACAGTGAGTGATACAATGGCATGTGAGTGTATCTCTCTCTTTCGTGAGCAAAGTCATTAGCTTGAGTGATGCTCTGCTTTTAGGATTTAATCTCTCGCCGTGTGTGTGTGTGTGTGTGTGTGTGTGTGTGTGTGTGTGTGTGTGTGTGTGTGTGTGTGTGTGTGTGTGTGTGTGTGTGTGTGTGTGTGTGTGTGTGTGTGTCCGTTTTATTTGGATTTGAACTGAATTGTATTTATTCACATTAGATTCCATTTGATTAGAATGTTTTATTCAGTGCTGCTGGTTTGTGAAGCCCTTTGAGTTACCTTTGTCTGTGAATACGTTTCATGTGATGTGATTTGACATCGCTGACACTATGGTCATTATGGTGCACTTATTTAATCATGCAAACATCAACTTACATCTTCATTACTTCATTGAAATTCATGCATTATAAAAGAAACGAGTGATTAGAGGGTGATCATGGTGCGTCTAAATGATCCCCATATCTGCTTCTCTCAGCTCCTTTGTCTTGACCCCACAGCGCTTTCCGTTCCAATGGTGCTGATAATGATGGTGTTTAATCTTAACTGCAGGAGTCAGTGGAGCTCGTTCTGCAACTACTGCTGAGATGCTACACTTAAAAACACAATCATGGCCCACAAGAGCCTCCCAAACTGCTTTTAATATGAGCACAAGCCGTACTAAAGCCAGTACATTCATAATTTAGACTGGAATCAGTTGGTTTTTTATCGTTGTTGGTGGATTTATTATCTGTGCTTTATGTGAGCTGCTTGTTTGTGACGAAGGAAGAATAAAAAACAGATTGCTTTTTATCCACACGGCTCTAAGGATGCTTATGCCGGATGGTATATCTTTACTACTACGTCTTCATGTATAACATACAATCATGTTCACATAGACAGTATACTGTAAAACATGTAGTCAAGATTCTAGGGCAGGGCTATTCAATTAGTTTGGAATGGGGGCCGGTTGATGAAAATGATCCAAAGCAAGGGGCTGGGAAAAAAATGGCTTGATATATGAGCAATCATATTAAGAGCTTCCGATACAGTAAATACTACAGCAGGTCACCCTTGAAAAAGAGATCAATGATCTCAATGGGATTCACCTGCATAAATAAAGGTTTGAAGTGAAATGAAATGACTACAACAGCATAGTGGAGTGCATATATTTTGTTTAATTAAATCAAACATAGCCCCAAGGCCTTTATAAATGGCAAGTTCAGAACTCAGTACATGTGAAGCTAATATAACCATCAACATCATTAGATTTAGATTAAATGATCGAATAATTCACACAAAATAGCAATTTAGGGCCATACACAAACAACAGTGCATATTATGGTAACAATAAAGACAAGTGAGCCATACCACATGAATTGCTTAATTAAAAGCAAAAACAATTATCAAAAGACTTGTATTAATTACCAAACCACAACACACAGCCTTTTAAAACTCAAACCTTTTTTGATTAACATAGTGATAACTGACATACAGTATGCAACCAACTTGGCAGATATATGCCATCTAATGAGAGAAATGGCATTTTTTCGATTTAGCAAGAGCAGGGAAGTCGGGAGTATACGTTGTCATGGCAATACGCATACAGTGATGCAGATGCTGGTCAGTGAGGGATGCTCGATTATTAGTTTTTATGGCATTCATGTGTGAGAATGCCGATTCGCACGTGTAAGTCGAGCCAAACATTGTGAGGACAAAAAGTGCAAGACCCCTTGAATGAGGGAATTTCTCGTGGCTGACTTCATGAGTCCAGAACTTTTCAGAACCTGCCAGCTGAAATGACTGTCGCAGGTCATCTGATGACTGAATGTCAATGAGTTCGAGTTGTAAAGACGCCTCATTTAATGTCACAATCAGCTCCTTTGCTTTCAGTGCAAACTTCCCCTCTACATTCACAGAGAAAGGGTCCTTCACAAATCTCATCACTTCAGTCGGGAGACTGAAATGTTCAAACCTCGCGGCAAAGTTGGTTTTCAATGCGTCCATAAATCCAGTCATCACCTCTGTGATTTGTAAACCTGCAGTGCGCAGTGTTGGAAAATGGAGCATTTTGCCTGGACATAAATCCGCAAAAAAAAGTGTGAGCTTTTTTTGAAATGCATGGAGTCTCTCCACAAGTTGTGTAACCATTTTATCTCTGCCCTGCAGCTCCAAATTGAGTTGGTTCAGATGTTGGAAAATGTCGCTCAAAAAGCAAACAGCAGCGTAAAACTCATCATTCTCTATCAGACACAGAAAGGCGTTGGCTTTTTTATGTTTTGAATTGCGGAGAAACGCCATGATCTCCTCCTTAAGTTCACAAAATCGTTTCAAGACGTTTCCTTTGCTTAGCCATCTAATGTCACTGTGCATGAGCAAATCATTATATCGAGCTGACATGTCTGACAACATCTGGCGGAAAAGGCGGTGCTGTAAACTGGAGTTACAACGAATAAAGTTAATAATCGCCATGACAGAGTCCATTGTGTTTTTTAACTCACCACTCAGTTTTGCGCACAGGAGGCTTTGGTGGATGAGGCAATGAAGCGATCTCAGCTGTGGAGCCACATCTGCCAGCCTAGCGGACAGTCCCTGTGTTCGGCCCGACATCGCAGGGGCCCCATCCGTTACAAGCATGTTAATACGATCCAATCCCAACTTGTGCTCCTTGAAAAACGAAACCACTTTGTGGAACATCACCTCACCGGTCGTGTGTCCATCCAAAGGAATTAATCCAAGTAGATCCTCCCGAAAGCACTCACCATCAAAAAATCTAACATAGAGGCACAGCTGTGCAACATCGCTGCTGTCAGTGGATTCATCAATAGCTAGCGACATAACCTCCACCTTTCTCAGTTTGTCCAAGAGAATCTCAAAAACGTCCGATGCAAGGGTCTCCACTCTCCTTGATGTTGACGTGTCAGAAATCGGAATGTTCTTAATTGAGTCAATAACGCTTTTTCTGATTTTCTCACCTGCAACCACTTCCTCAATTGATGCAAGCATACACTCTTTGACTGTCTCTGCGTCCGTAAAAGGCCTTTTCTTTTTGCCTAATATCCAGGCCACTCGTAGCGCGCTGCGGTAGCTCTCTCTTGGTCAGTGCAAGCCCGAAACAGGGAGCTACGTCTTTGGTCATAGCACGAAGTTAGCCCCAAAATCTTCTGGCGGCGAGCATCAGAGCCCGCTGGAAAATTGGCGTCAAAGTTGGCGTGAGCTGTCTTAAAATGCCTTCTCAAGTTGTACTCTTTACACACCGATAAACACTCATTGCAGATTAAACACACGGGCCTCCCACTGACATTTACACACAAGTACTTCTCTTTCCACTCGCTGTTGAATTGCCGGTTTTCGGTGTCAACCTTTCGTTTTTTTAACGTAGAAAGAGACATTTTGATATCCAACTATGCTGACCAGGTTTGATTAATCGTACCATTGGCGCGAAACCGTCGAAGGTGCGCGAGCTTGTAGTGAAGGGCAGCGCGAGCCGCGAGGACACGCGCAGAGACGCAATAAATGACAGGAGTTGCTAGTAGGTGGGTTCGAAACCCGAGCCCTCCAAAGTTTTCAGGCAATGTCTTCCCCTCTATCTCTCAATGTAACACCCTCTCAGGAATAAAGACACTCTGGCCCAAAACATTATTTTTTAAATGAATTTTTTTTTTTATTAAACTTTATTTTATTTTTTTTACTTTTTAACATTATACTCAAAGGGCCAGTAAATATCACCCGGGGGCCGGATTTGGCCCGCGGGCCGCCAATTGCATAGCTCTGTTCTAGGGGATGATTTCTAGTGAATCTGATTGATCCTTAAAAAGAAGTGGACGTAGTCACTGTGACGTCACCCATTGGTTTTCTAGACTACCGTTTTGAACCCTCAAGTTTGGCATTATGGCCGGCGCCATCTTGGTTTTATTTTATCCAGAAGTGACCATATTTAGACGAGAGGGTTGAGCTGGGGAAGAGCAATGCCGTGCGGGGCTAGGTACATTATTTTAAATACTTTATTGAAGGTATTTGCATTCCAGTTATCCGTCTCTTCACTTAAAAAAAATTATAAAATAAAAGACTTAAACAAGAATTAAAAAAACTAAAGATTAATTAACTCTAATTCACATAAATATATTAATTTTGACGCTAATATTTACTAGCAAAAACATGCTTGGAGACTTTTTTGCTACAACAAAATGCTGACGAATGTTGTTGTAGCGACTTGTCAATCACAAGGTAGCAAAGTATACTCAAAGTAAATGACACCAAAGCAAATTCCTCGTGTGTGTAAACCTATTGGTAATCAAACCGATTCTGATTTTGATACATTGTGCCCTTAATCGACAACATGGACATCAGGCTGTTTTAAAGAAGACCCATAATCGGCGATTTAATCCATAAACCTGTCAGGAACATGTTTACAGAGTTAATAAATGAAGTGAGAAGATGGGTGATTTTCTTATAGACTTCTATTCAATCTAGCTCCTTTTTGTCACCAGTGTATCTTCCCCCTGCTGGCCATTTGAAAGAATGCAGGCTCTTTTGTACTGGTTCCACTTTTCAGATTGCAATGCAATGTAGGACACACATTCATGTCCTCCTCAGGTTTAATTATAATAACTGTGTTTTATTTTAAATAGCAAATGTTAGGATGCTTACTCAACTGTATCTGTTTAATTATTGATTTCTTTATTCATCACATTTAAAACCACATTAGTGTGTTTATTCAGTGGCTCAGACTTTTTTTAACAGCACCGTTTTTAATCTACTTACTTTTGACATGTTCCTGGACACAGACCCAGTGAGGCTCAGTAAAGGATTTGAAATCAGATACATATATTTTTATCTCACTGGCTTTATCCTTACATGTGTGACCAACCTCTGTGCCTTTCTTGGCAGGATACCATATCACACCTACCTCTCTATGTGTCTAGACATGTCATCAATTTCCCCCTCACTCACCTGTAGTCTGGACACTTGAAATGAAATGAGGTCTCCTCTTTGTAGTTTCCTGCTCGTCATTCTTCCCTTTGAGATATCTGTCCCTGCTTGCTCCCTCCTCCACAACCCTCCTTCAGATAATTATAGATCCCTCTTCCGTATAAATGAGGTCAAATCAGAGCACTCATTTAGTTTCGGAGAGTTGACGCGGAAAACTTTTTGTGATGATGTGGCTGTTTTACTCTATGGCTGTGCATTTCGAGGTGAATGAATATCTGGATTTTATAATATAAAAAAAATGCTGATAGCAGCAGGTAAACCCTCACAGACAGGTGCTGTGTGAGAGACAGAGACATGTTAGTGATGTGATATGAATTGATGGCAAAAAAGCATGGAGGCTAAGATAGAAAACAGAGCGAGGCTGTGTGGGATGCAACACCTACATCACTACATAACATTTATTTATATCTCAGGAGACTTCTCATTGTAGCCGGTAGTCTGTGCTCAGGCTGCAGTGAGACACAGCAAAGCCTCAACAACTGATCAAAACCTGCAGAGACAGCGACAGCAGGCTAAAAATACGTGCCCTTTATTTTCAACTGAGCAGATTTGTTCCCAAAATGTGATAGCCGCCATTCCCCTGAAGTGGCAGCGACTTTCAAGGTTCAAGGTTCTTTATTGTCAAAAGAGTAATTATGTTGTTGAAAATCTTAGGTCACAGGCTTCTCCAACAATATAATACAGATAAGCAGACAATATTAAGCAATATTAAAATATGCTATATTAAAAGTAATACACAAAGAAAAATGTTTTTTTTAAAAAGTGAGTAAAAAAAGTGGAATAGTTTAATACGAGTCTATATATACAAGTTATTGGAATGATATATTAGATAGTAGATAAATAATTACTAAGTAGCAGATGAATGTTATGAAATTGTTTCAGCAGTTCAGTTGTTCAACAGTCTTATTGCCTGCGGGATGAAGCTGCGACTGAATCTGTTGTTTTTGTCCGGATGCTGCGGTAACGCCTGCCAGACGGCAGCAGACTGAACAGTTTGTGGCTGGGGTGATGGGGGTCTTTTGTAAACCTGAGGGATTTCTTCCTGAGCCGCTGGGAGTATAGGTCCTCCATGGATGGCAGCTCCGTCCTGGTGATGTTCTCTGCAGTTTTCACCACCCTCTGTAAAGCCTTACGATTAAGGGCGGTGTAGCTGTCGTACCAGGCCGTGATGCAGCCAGTCAGGATACTCTCTATGGTGCACCTGTAGAAGTTACAGAGTATCCTGGAGTCCATGTTGAACCTCCTCAGCCTCCCTCTGACGCACCGGTGTTCATGCAGGAGGTTGCTGGTAGCACTTCAAAACGACTGCTGTTGTAGTGACTCCTGGAACTGTACCTGAGACCAGTGCGGTGGGCTTTGATAGTGGCTCTTTCGAGCTCTGCTTCGCCGGAGAAGAAGAGCGTCCGACTCCTCCAAGTTTTTTACCTAAGGTCCTATTGAGACGTCGAAAGATGTTCACCGTGGTATTTCTCTAATAGGACTGGAAGGACTCGTCCACGTGGTATCCTCTCCCTAANGACTCTCTCCACCGTAGTCCCATTGATGGCGATGGGGGCGTGTCCCTCTCTCTGCTGCTTCCTGTAATCCACAATCAGCTCCTTGGTTTTGCTGAGGTTGAGATGGAGGTTGTTATCCTGGCACCAAGATGTCAGGTTTTCGACCTCCTCTCTGTACGCCGTATCGTCGCCGTCTGTGATCTGGCCGATGACGGTCGTGTCGTCAGCAAACTTCACGACGGTGTTGGAGCTGTGTATGGCCACGCAGTCGTGAGTGAACAGGGAGTAGAGGAGAGGGCTGAGCACGCAGCCTTGAGGGGCTCCGGTGTTGAGGATCAGGGTGGAGGATGTGATGTTCCCCACCCGCACTGCCTGGTGTCTGCCCGTCAGGAAGTTCAGGATCCAGAGGGCGCTGTTGAGCCCGAGGTCTCTGAGCTTGATGGCCAGCTTGGAGGGCACAATGGTATTGAATGCTGAACTGTAATCAATGAACAGCATTCTCACATATGTGTTCCTCTGGTCCAGGTGTGAGAGGGCAGTGTGGATGGTGTGGGCTATGGCGTCGTCTGTGGACCTGTTTGCGCTATAGGCAAACTGCAGGGGGTCCAGAGAGTCAATGCTAACACGAGTGTTAGCGTTACATCTAGAAAGATGGTGTGTTTTTCAAGCGATGGCTTATAACGTGGCCACTATGTGTGTATTCTGTACTTTGATGTAATTTGGTATTTTTAAAATGATTCTAATCTCAAATAAGATGCTTCTTTGCTGCTCCACTTGGGAAAAGACCTAGGGAGAAAATATGTTGTGCTTTTTTTCTCACTAGAGGGAGGATATACTGTATGTGTTAAACAGCTGATGATATAATTAAAGGGGCCCTATTGTTCTTTTTGCGGGGGTTTACTCTATGTTGACCAATCACAACAGAGACGGCCTCCTATCCAATCAGAACAGACTGGGCTCTGGTTTCAGACAAAAAAAGGACAGAAAATCGTGTTTTTGCTAACCTCTCGTGGTTCCACTTTTTGTTTTGCTGCAGTGAGGTATATGTGTACTACAGCATGCCATCATTTCACAGTGAGGTGTAGTTACAGCAAGCCATTTCCACTGCTGGGTGTTAGACTTAAAATGTTTACATTACATTTAGAGACTTACAATAAGTGCATTCGACCAGGAAGATACAAACTTGAAGAAAACAAAATCATATAAGTACATGAGGTTTCATAGAGCCAAACATTTCAAGTGCTACTCAACTGGCTTTAGATAAGCCAGTCCTTTATTAGTATTGTTAGAAATTAAAATCAATGTTTTGATGGTATAATGTAGCTTAAACATACCGTCAGTTTAAACGCTCTTTTA
>NW_011359136.1:116137-117086 GCF_000735185.1 Notothenia coriiceps
TGTTTGTTTCTATGTGTGTCAGTGTGTGATCTAAACACACAGTCTGGAGGGGAGTGTGTAGGGTGGATGGATACAAAATAGAACAAAAGTGTGGGGGGTTTGCAAACTCACCGAAAGAAATTGAAAAGAAAGGTCAATAATAAATAAGATATAACATAAAGTATACAGAAATCATAAAAATACATTAAATTAAAACACAAATGCATATAAATCCGCTACCAAACCTCAGACCCCTCTGTTAAATGACACTGGGTGTTGCAGAACGAAGGAGAAACAATCATTTGGTGAATATAAATGTAGGAATTCAAGTATAACTAAATCCTTGCAGGTCTCCAGCCCTCAGTTCTCTGCAGTGGGTGGCAGAGATCCTCCCCCCGAGCATCAAAGTCCACGGGCGGACCTTCAGCCAGCAGCTGGAGCACCTGCTCACCATCCAGGAGAGATACACCGTCTGCAAGTCCCTGGAGACCTTCTTCCAGCACAGGTCAGTATAGGAGAGGAGGGGAGGAGGGGAGGAGGGGGTCTATAACTGGGAGTAGTGGGGCAGAGGATGTACTGTTTAAAGGGGCCCTACTCTGCTGATGTTCAGGTGTATATCAGTATGTAGTGTCTCTACTTTAAAGAGTCCTCTCCTGCTGATGTTCAGGTGTATATCAGTGTGTAGTGTCTCTACTTTAAAGAGTCCTCTCCCTCTTTATTTTTCTCATACTGCCTGTGCTGCAGCACCTCTTTTCACCCTCTGTCTGAAACCAGAGCCCAGTCTGCTCTGATTGGTTAGCTGGCCGGTTCTGTTGTGATTGGTCAACCGCTTAGAGATGTCCCGCCCCTTATCCTATCACGCACAATGTGTTGGAGCGCTAGCCAATAGAAGTACGAGTGTTATGAAATGATGTCACTATTTTTCAGAAGTTAACAATGGAGTCCAATGGAGGAGTTTCAGGCAGGGGGG
>NW_011359136.1:117122-119229 GCF_000735185.1 Notothenia coriiceps
GGGGGGGTGTGTGGGAGAGAAACTCCCTTCTTTTGCAGACCATTCACATGCACTAAAACCTTATGTAACACACAACAGGAAAGGGAAAACCCCAAAAAGCATAGTAGGGCCTCTTTAAGGAGTTAGAAACAAGAACATCTGCATTCTGCAACAATGCAATATTGAACAGATGGAAAAGAGCTCAGGGATGTTGTATAGAGAGAAGAAAGATGTTGTTTCAGAAATGTGATAGTCAGAAATCCTGACGGAACAGCTCGAAGCAGCTTCACTTGGAAACATCACTTTATTATGACGTAAGCTCCAAATAGAAGAAGGAGGCTGCAGGAAAGTATCTAACTGAAAGTTTTTCAGCATTTTTCAAACTCCATTAACCCGATAGCTGACATTGACAGAAATGTAGCTGTTGCCTGGGAAACTATTTTTTACCATATTGGATATATAACAGGCTGCAGAAAGCTCTTAATGCAGCAAAATAGAGAGGAACACAAAACCACGAAGCAGCAACGACAAAAAAATGCACAAAGCTAAACAGAGGGTTGATGATTCCCATTAGGTTTAGATTTCATTTTCTCGAGGGTGAAGAGTTGAGAAAGACATATGGATAGAGATTTGCATATGATGCCAACATGTGAGGAAAGCATCAATTCTACACAGTGTGCATACAGTACTAACCCCTGAAGGCATTACTGTCATCCTCCCACCTTTTCATATTCTGTGTCGTTATGGATGCCAAATCCTTACATCATGTGGCACTGAATTACCCTGCAGTAAGCATGGGGTTTGGTTGTATAACGATGTGTAACGGAGGCATTGTGTGTCAGAATCAGAAACAGGTTTATTACCAGCTAGGTTTACACATACGAGGAATTTGACTTGATGCCATGGTGCGTGTGTGTTTGCAGGAATGTGGACACTCTGATTGTCGACGTGTTTCCGGTGTTGGACACTCCGGCCAAACAGCTGATCTGGCAGTTCATCTACCAGCTCCTGACGTACGACGAGCAGGAGCGTTGCCAGGGGAAACTGTCACGCTTCCTGGGCTTCAAGAGCAGCGGTGAGGCACAAAGAACATCGTGGAAATAATGAAACAGTATCAGGACTCAGTCAATAAGATGCCTGTTGGATATGGTTGATGGTTCCTAACATGTGAAGTGGAAAAACATAATTAAAAATGTGTGATTTAATTGAAAATCAAGGTGTTTTTGATCAACAACTTGGTGTTAGATTAACTGTAAGGTTGTTTTTTATAATTAACACAAAGGAGCAGGTGCATATCATTTGCAAAAAGGAAAAGCGATGCTGAATATCAGAACATCAGAATCAGATTACTTTATGCTCTCAGGGGAAATTGGGTTTCATGACAGATGCTACATTTTAAAATACAATACAATTATAGAAAAAATTCTGATTTAAAATAGAAAAAATACCACAAAAGAATGTTAAAAAAAGATCAAATTAATTTAAAATAATGTTGATTAAATTAAATTAAAAAAATTAAAACAAATATATATAATGAATAAATATACAAATGACAAAGAAATAAAAATGTGTGTGTTTTGCAGCCGTTCTGGAGCCTGGCGTCAGCCCGGAGCAGCTCCACCGGCGGAGCAGCTCCATGAGGGTCTCGGGGTCGTCGTTCCGCAACCCGATCCGAGAGAGGAGCTCTGACGACTGCATCATCGGGACTCACCTGGGAATGGGTACGCTGCAGATCACAAGAAGAAGGATTCACTTTAACATAACATCTGTGTAATCTCCGCAGGTTTGGTTTCAATAGCTTTTCATTCTGGATCAAAAACTTCTCACCCAAATGGGAAATGAAGAAATGTTTACCTGAACTGAGACAACATTATTATATGTTTGTCTTAAGAGGAAACCTACGGAACAGGATTAGGGCCACATTATTATTTTTTTTTGGGAGGATTTGAAAAAAAAAAGTTTTTTTTTTGTTGTGAGAAAAAAAGTCAGAATTCTGACTTTTTCCTCGGAACAAAAAGACATTATTTTTTGGGGCGAAAAAAGTCAGAACTCTGACTTTAATCTCAGAATTCTGACTGTTTTCTCAGAATTCTGACTTTTTTCTCAGAACAAAAAAAAAAAATGTTTT
>NW_011359136.1:123721-123970 GCF_000735185.1 Notothenia coriiceps
CACATGTTGATGAAGAAGAGACATGAAGAAGAGGGGACACATGTTGATGTAGAAGAGACATGGAGAGGAGGGGACACATGTTGATGTAAAGGGAGACATGAAGAAGAGGGGACACATGTTGATGTAGAAGAGACATGAGAGAAGAGGGGACACATGTTGATGTAGAAGAGACATGAAGAAGAGGGGACACATGTTGATGTAGAAGAGACATGGAGAAGAGGGGACACATGTTGATGTAGAAGAGACATG
>NW_011359136.1:124011-129207 GCF_000735185.1 Notothenia coriiceps
TATAGAAGTGGATCAGGACAAAAAGAGAGAATCTTTGTTCCTGAAACTTTCAGAGTCTCTTTCCACAGAGGGGACACATGTTGATGTAGAAGAGACATCAGGAAGAGGGGACACATGTTGATGTAGAAGAGACATGGAGAAGTGGATTTTGCATAATAGGTGACCTTTAAGGCATTGTATGTAAGACCCTTTATATATACAGGCTATAGTTAGACCCATGTTTTATAAAATGTGAAAAATTATGAAAAAAATATGTTTGTAAGTAAGAAACATTACAATTAAGTAAGTAACTTTAAAATACTGATATAATTACATTTTAGGATTTTTCCCTACCTTATTTATTACTTTGAATTCATTGATTACAAATAACATGTTTATTAAAAAGGAAAATATATATTGTTAAAGTAAAATACAAATGAAATGAAATGTGACCCTGTTATATATTCATTAATACAATGAATAATGGATTCACTTTCCAAAGTAACAAGGTTGTTCCTGCTGACATTACGTGCACCCGTACACAATGAATAAGAGAGAGAGAGAAATGAAACACCATCAGAGTGGGATTAAAGGTTCAGTCTCAGTCAGGAACACAGCACTCATCTTTGTGATGTGTAAAAACAGACCTAAATCTTCTTCTCATCTCCTCTCCTCCTCCTCCTCCTCCTCACTGCAGCCATCCTCATCGCCCACCTGAAGCTCTCCACCTCTGAGCTGCGTGAGGTTCTGATGAACATGACCACGGAGCGTCTGGAGCCCGCTCACATCAAGCAGCTGCTGCTGTACGCCCCCAACGAAGAGGAGGTCAAGCAGTACGAGCAGTTCGAGCAGGACCCCGCCAAACTCAGCGAGCCAGACCAGTTCATCTTCCAGGTACAAATAACTCTAACAATCAAACTAAAGAAAACCATGAGAAAAAATTACTTCAATGTTCAAAAAGCTCTTTATTTTTCACTTTAGTCACATCCGTCACAATTTGATATATCATTTGATTACTGATCATTTTTCTTCACGGCATCTCAGAAAAGGGTCCTTGATTTGAGTTTGATTACCTCTTTTTATATTTAATGGACGCTGAGAGAGCCTAAGGCCACGTTTACACGGAGACGGAACGGGTTGTATCCGCTACAGTTCTCTATCGTATGGACTGTTCGTCCACACGAGGCCGTAACGGAATCGCGGAAACGGAGCCGCGGAAACGGAGCCCTCAAACGATAACGGGTCCCAAGGTGGGTAGATCTGCGGACGGAAAGCTCTGGGGGGCCAAACGGCTCTGTGTGTACGCCCTATACACCATAGCCCCGCCTCTCCTGCTCACCCCCGCGTCACCCGTGTCATTGCTGATGTGTTTCGAACAACAACAACAGTGTTCCGAGTGTTTCGAGCCAGGTCCCGGTATCTCGCAGGACAGTGCACCCAGCACGGTTCCCTCGTCTCTTGGAAGAGGCGGAGAGGTGGGTGTTTTTCATCTGCTGGTGGACTACCGGGGAGAACGTCCTGCTCGGGAGCCAGGCTCAGAGTTAGTGGCAGTGGGGGCACACGCTCGCCTCGGGGAGGGAGAAAAAGAGAACAGATGTTAGTGCAAAATCTACAGCTCCTCTACCACAACAATCAGCAACATGGAGAACTACATGAAATACATGTTGCTAAATCCACTGCGGAGAATAAACAGAAGGGCAACCAGGCAACCATGGCAACCATGCTCGGGGGTCTTCTTCGCTGCTTTTGGTGTATTTTGTGGCGGAAGTACAGCACCACTTACAGGCCCGGCGTCTCCAGCGGGTCGAGCGGTCTCGTGTGGACGGACATGTTTATTGAGCCGATACCGTGTGGACGGAAGACTTTTTTGATATCGAATTTGGTTCGTTCTCCGTTTCGTCTCTGTGTAAATGGAGCCTAAGGAGCCTTGTAAATAGCTGCTCTTAAATTACTGTTTGCTCAAGGATCTCTTATGTTTGCAGAGATTAACAATGCCTAAATAAACACATTTTAAAGGGGCCCTATTCTGCTCATTGCCAGGTTCATATCAGTATGTAGTGTCTCTACTGGGACATGTCTCCATGCTTTAATGTTCAAAAAGCTCTTTATTTTTCTCATACTGCCTGTGCTGCAGCACCTCTTTTCACCCTCTGTCTGAAACCAGAGCCCAGTCTGCTCTGATTGGTTAGCTGACCGGCTCTGTTGTGATTGGTCAACCTCTTAGAGAAGTCCCGCCCCTTAGCCTATCACGTACAATGTGTTGGAGCGCTAGCCATTATGACTTGAACAAAGGAGTCCAATAGAGGCACTTCTTTTAGAATGGAGACTTCTTGAAATGTTGTCAGATTTTCTGATGTTTTCAACTTTTTTTCTCACAAATTGCCTGTTCAATTACAAGAAAAGATCCTGTGAACTTCAGAAACTTTTTTTTTTTACCTGACAACAGGTTTTTTTTACTCTTAACATATTTTATTTTTTATTTTTAAGAAACCAAGAAAGATATTCATGTCCTTAAGTCATGAACACAGAAGAGAACGTATTTTCGATCAAACTTTTTCGTCTTTTTTCTCAGTTTCTGCATGAAAAACACTCAACTAAAGTTAGAAAAAGAAAGTGAACTAAGCCAAATTTGTTCTTTAGATGCTGACGGTTCCCGAGTATAAAACCCGTCTGCGGAGCCTCCACTTCAAGACCACCCTGCAGGAGAGGACGGAGGAGATGAAGGTTGCGTACGATTACATCTACAAGGCTTCAGTGGAGCTGAAGAGCAGCAAGAAGCTCGCCAAAATCCTGGAGGTAAACACCCAGAGAAAGGAGAGGAAAGTTTAGCTTATTATTTATCTTAAAAGCAATCATTAAGTGTTTCTTCTTTCCACAGTTTGTACTTGCAATGGGGAATTACCTGAACAATGGGCAGCCCAAGAGCCACCGGACGACCAGCTTTAAGATCAACTTCCTCACTGAGGTAGGGGAAAAACTCCTACGCTAAAACCACAATAGACTTCACTTGTAGCTTTTAGCATTCATTCTTTCCTCATTTATTTCAGCTTAGCACAACCAAAACAGTAGACGGGAAATCCACCTTCCTCCACATTCTGGCCAAGTCTCTGTGCCAACACTTCCCCGAGCTGCTCAACTTCTCCAGAGACCTCACAACGGTGCCTCTGGCCGCCAAGGGTACGATGATTTTTCAGCCGCTGTAACTCTGCTTTCCTGCAGGAGTATCACTTAGTAGCTGAATGCAGTCATTTTAACACTTTATAAGCATCTAATGCAAGTTGATTCTCGTTATTCTAAGAATTAATTGCCAGTTCCCTGCACCTGTTTTACAATATTTAAACAATGTACATTAGTTGCTTAAAGAGGACATATAATGCAAATGTTCAGGTTCATATCAATATGTAGTGTCTCTACTGGGACATGTCTCCATGCTTTAATGTTCAAAAGCACTTTATTTTTCTCATACTGCCTGTGCTTCAGCACCTCTTTTCACCCTCTGTCTGAAACCAGAGCCCAGTCTACTCTGATTGGTTAGCTGGCTGGCTCTGTTGTGATTGGTCAACCTCTAAGTGATGTCCCGCCCCTTAGCCTATCACGTACAATGTGTTGAAACGTTAGCCAATAGAAGCGCAAGTGTTACATAGTGATGTCACTACAGTTTGGATGTAAACAAAGGAGTCCAATGGAGTTGATTTACACTCACAAAAACCTAAGCAAAGCACTACATGAAAGGGAAAACTTGAAAAAAAGGATAACAGGGCCCCTTTAAACTATTTTTGTAACTAACCTCCATATATGTGAATATGCCTTCAGTGAACCAGAAGGCCATCACTGCAGAGCTGACTGACCTTCACTCCACCATCCTGGACATCAGGAAGGCGTGTCTGAAGATCCCGCCCACCTCCGAGGACCACTTCGCCTCCGTCATGAGCGTACGCCAAAAACTTTAAATATATGATACACACACATCAGACATCTAAGCATTACAAATATATGTGTTCATGGAAGCTACTGATTACTGACAGTTTATGTAATTAAAGGATCATTTTGATATTTTGGGAAATGTACTTATTTGCCAATAAGATGAAATGTTCAATCCCCCTCTCTCTGTATAGATAACAGTTTAGCTTAGCTTAGCATTAGGACTTGGAACGTGGCTAAATAGCTAGCCTGGCTTTGTCCGGAATCAAGAAAAAGTAACTATTAGCACACTTCATATCTTGTTTGTTTAGTTTGTGTGTAACAACAACTTTAGTCTAGTACACAAACCCCGTAAAAAATATAATTTGTCATTTAACTTTCACAAATGAATCATACAAGATATAACATGTCTTGTCGTTATGCTAAGCTAGCTGTCTCAAGCTTTATTAAATCTCTAACAAATCAGATGGTAACGCAGGCTGTCTGTTATCATTTATTGGACTGCAAAGCTGAGAAGAAATCAGTGTTGTTTCTCAAACTTTAGAAAGGTCATTCAGAGCCGCAAGAGGACATTTGAAAGTTTTACTGGCTGACAATTCCTCATGACAAGTTAGCTGACTTTGATGTGTAATAATGAGTGTCATGAATCTTGAATGTGTGACCTTGTTGTTCCCACAGAGCTTCCTGGAGAACAGCCACCCTGCGATCCAGTCTCTGGAGTCCCTGCAGACCCTAGCCATGGAGGAGTTTTCCAAAGTGGCCTCGTTCTTCGGAGAGGACAGCAAGTCCGCCAACACCGAGTCCTTCTTCGCCATCTTCGCAGAGTTCATCGGCAAGTTTGAGGTAAGCTCACCACAAAAACTTGACATCTTGCCAAGTATATTTGTCTAGTATCTACGGTAGTCAGAATATGTCTCTACACCTGATATAAGACCTAACGTCAGAAATACACTGCAGTGAGATATCAGGTCTTGTTGTTAGACAATGCATCATCTTGTTAAGTCACAAAATCTTATTTTGAGTCGTATCTCAGATGAAACACATATTTTCTTTACATAATTATTAGAAAATCACAACTAACATCAGAAAACAGAACACTTATGAGCAGTGGTGTAGTGGGGATTTTTTTTTTACTGGGTGGACGGGAGGTGGTGGGGAGACACTATGGACGCGCTCGTGAACTGTCAACGGGGGGGGTACACTGTGTGTGACCTCTGTGTCGCCTCTCAGCGCAACTTACATGATGCCGTCACCCTACACACACACACACACACACACACACACACACACACACAC